>NW_021635830.1:0-161462 GCF_004799145.2 Neltuma alba | reverse complement strand
TTTATTCATTGGGTCATCCCCAAGTGGCAAAATCAAATGTGTCTTCAACACATAAGTTTTGTCATCATATATTTTATTTTTCCTACTGCATTAAATTGTTCTAATATCTTAGTCATTTCTATTTGGTCATAGGTCTTTGAAGACATATTATATACGGGGTGGGAAGCGCAAGGGAAAACATGACAAGACTGTTTAGTGCAAACTGAAAGTAAGTGTTTTCAATTTAAGTTCTTTAATGTCATCAACATTATATTACTTCACATATATACATGTTCATCTTTCCTACTCACTTTGATTTTACAATGTCATTTGCAACTAGGAAATGCAAAAAATGCGGATATTGAAATTATTGAGTTTGAATGTATTAAAAATTTTTGAGATAGTAATAATTAGTTTAATTGATTATTTTGCTTTTTCCTACTGAATTGTTTTTTTTCTTTAATTCTCTTATTTTGATAAATTCAATCTCTTTATTTATAAACTTACAGATTTTCGATGATGACAACTCCTACACTGATGAAGAGATTGATGCTATTAGAGATTGTTTGGCAGGACAATTTCTTTAAGAGTTTTTATTCTCAAAATGATACATGAGGTTAAAAGGTTTAGTGCGACACCTTACTTTTACATATACTAATAGGATTTTTATTTTAATGTCTGATCTCTAACGCTAGGGTTTTCCTACCTGGGAAAGATAGGAATTTTTTTTTTCAACGTTGGAATTCGTCGATAAAAAATTTCAAACCTTTATAATAATTAAAGAGTGATCCTGAATCAACTCTACTTTCTACTTAATCTATTATAACCCAGATTGATTTCATACTGTGCAATCTTATAATATCATATTAAAAAAATAGAGCAACGCTCTTGGTTAACAGCATATACTTGCACTTGGCAAGCTTACCTTCTTATAGAGGATAAGAAATAATATTTCCATAGAGCAAGTAAAGTTATTTGCCCATATAACATATATAATAAAATAAGTATTAACTTATTAAGATATTTTGCTACATATTTACAGAATATAATAGCAATCTCTGCTCTTCAACCAGCTCACCTTCTTCTCAAACAACCTCCTTATCCTTCGAGCTACTAGCCTTCATTGTTCATCATAAATGGGAGGGTGAGATTCTAAAGAATCCCCGTAGTAGTAATTTTCATCAAACACATATGCAAATTACATAAAGTATACAAAACAAGCCATATGGAACATAACCTTGCAAGCTATGCATAAAAAGCATTTAAGTGCAATGACACATAGTCAGATTTATTAGCTGAATGCGCAATCAACGGCACATAAAGCCGGACATACAATGGCTCGTAAGGCCGCATAAATAATGGCTCATAAGGCCCCATATCTTTCAGCTGCACATGATCACGGCTATTAACTCATGCAAGGAATTAAGGATTACATGTTCTCATGCTTTTTGAATAGCAATATGGCACAAACAGACATGTAGTAATCATACATAAATGTAAGGTAGGAAAGAATTACTACCTGGTCTGCTTCCCTCCAAATAAAACCTTACCGTTCTCCTTTCTTTCTGCTTCTTGGTGAGCTTGAGCATATATCAAAACCTATCATGTTTGTAAGGGTAGATCAATATTTGATCCAACTATAATTCATAAATTCAATAACTCTCTTTAAATCCCAAATTTTCTTTAATCTCTACCCTTACATAACAGTTGGTCATCCTGAACAATTTTTCTTATTCAAACTATTCTCTCTAGAACGCTTTATTCCTTAATTATCTCAACCCATACAGTTTACTTTACTTAGTAACTGGCTATTAAAATAAATCCTAAATTCAATCATTTAATCTCTAAGCTTCCCATAGCCTTAGCAACATTCTCAAACACTTTATTAACACCTAAATTCCTAGCTAGCTCTCAATAATGCTCAAATACTTCCCAATCTAGAACTTCTAGATTTCTATATATCTCCAATCAATACACACATGTAACAAACATATATATATATATATATATATATATATCAGTTCGGTCTCCTCTCCAAAACGGTCATCATCTAACCAGTGACCATTTCCCTTAGCTCCATGAATTCGAGTCCCATGACAACAACAAAGCACGCACACACATTATACACACACACACACACACACACAAGCTTTGGTTCTTCCTCATATATATATACACTCCAAAATCTCTGTAACCAGTAACAAAGTCCCATCAGCAAACTAAAGTAAACAACATGCAAGCACCGAATACACTCCCCTGTCTCGGATTCAAAAAAAAAAACAGCAAACCGTCACACACAAACTCCTTCTGGATCCCGCGGCACATGCATATATATATATATGTGTGTGTGTTTCGTGCTATGCCAGTTTGGCCAGCAAGAAAACAGAAGGAAGAAATGAAATTACAGCCTCAAGATCAACTCCTCTCACTAAGTAAATAAGGAACCGAAATTCATTCTTACAGAAACCATGATGCCCCCCCTGTTCGGCCAAACTAGAGCACAGCAAGAAATCTCACATGCAAGCTTAAAAAACCAATATCAAACACTTCAATCTACCCATAGAATCCGAATCCATCGGTCCTCTTATCCTTTCCATCACTTTCTCTCACTACCCTTCTGTCTCTCTCTCTTCAAACACGCCATAACCACTCGGATAACAGGAAAGAAAATGGTGGGAGGTTGATCAGGATACTCACCTTGACAGTTTAACCGGTTTGCATGCAAGTGTAGCTCCTCAGATCACCACCTCCGGCACTACTCCTTCTCCGTTCTCTCTCTCGGTCTGTCTCCCTCTCTCGAGTTCTCTCACTGTCACGGATGGAAGGAAATGAAAGAATGCCACGGTGAGCTGATTGTTAATGAAGAAGGTGGCACGGGTAGTGTGACTTAATGGACCATTTTGCCCCTTTAAACATTCTTATTTCCAATGTCATCCTTTCACTAAATTTCTGAAATTATAGAATAAATCCAGAAATTTTTCCATGATGTCTTGTTTGGATTTTCCTTCTCCATTATCTTCTTTGACCCATAAAATAATTTCCCTAAAAATTTTGGGTCAAAAATTAACTCAACTATTTTTTTGAATTTTCCAAGAAAATAACTCTTAATTCCAGGAATTAATCCTTAACCCATTTAAGAATTTTATTCCTCAACTATCTTCTTTACTATCTCAAATGATCATCCTAAAATTTTCAGATTAAATATAAATCTCTAAGTATTTTTCCATAATTTTCGGAAAAAATAAACCATTTTTCTCTTAAAATGATCCATTAAAATTATTTAAGCCATTTTTGGGGAAATACCTTTTCCAAAATGTCTCTAAACCCTAAAAATCAATATTCCATAATTTTTCCCAACTTATTTGGCAAATAAATAATTTTAATGAATTTTCTCTTTTCTGCCCATCCTAAGTCATAAAATTCAGGGTGTTACATTTAGACAAGATTTTATGGTATTGAATTTTCTTGTATGTGTAGGGTTATTTTGATTGCTAAAACATGGTTAGGATGATATTAGGATTGTGAATTCTTTTTTTATGGAATGGATCTGACTCTACTGAATTACTGTTATTTTGGTTGAATTTTTTTATTGTACTCTATTTTGGTTCTATATGAATTTCAGGGTTTTTAGTAATGAAAATAGGCAATTGAAAGAATACAAATAAGTAATTTTTTTTTTAAAAAAAATACATATGTTTGAAATGTGACCTGTCTTGCTTACACCTTAGGGTCAAATTCAAAATTAAAACCAAGGATTGTACTATAGGCACAACCTCGGGTCGTTTCACTTGTTGGAGCCTTAACTATTGATCCTAAGTTAACTAAATGCCATGAAAATGCAAATTGACTAGGGTAAAGTTGGGGGTTTTCATTAAAACTATTAATTGAGATAAAATGCAATGTAAATATATTTTTGGATTTTTGGGAAATTACGATGGAATGAATGGGAAACAAGTATTGAAACAGTTGATAAAACCTCTTGAAAATGGACCTTTGGCAATCATAGTTCAAAATGATTTTGGGGAGTAAAAATCACCAAGTTTTCTAAAGGAAAAACCTTAAAGAACCCTTCAAGTCTAGGATCTTAATCAATGGCCACCCATCTTATAAGATCCTATTAAGCTTACTTAGTGTGTGTATTAAGATTAATTAATGCACTTGGTTTAATGCAAGCCCAGATTAACTCAACAATCAAACAATACCATGCAAGAAAGAGAGTATCAAAAGAGTTGCATAGAAACATATATGTAACCACATATATTGAAGCTCAAATTCAACATTAACTAATCCAATACACAAGATAATCATCCAGAATTGATTACAACCATAATCAAAACAGTTCAGCCCCAATTTACGAATCCTAAGACCTAGAAATTCATAAATAAACAACTAGAACTATGGATGAAGCTAACTCCCCTTTGAAGCTCTTGGAACTCATGCCAATCAACCATCTTCAAGAGTTGAAGAACCCCTAGCCCTCCATCACTCCAAGCATTGCTCCAACCGGCAACAATAGTTGAATCTCCATGGAAGAAGAGGTTATGGATGGATTAAAGGGAAATATGATGGAATGTAATGAAGAATTGGTGGAATGAGGAGATGAGAGGATGATTCAGCCAAAGAGAGGTGAGGAGAGACCGAATGAGGCTTCCCTAGGTTGAAACTCAGCTTATACTGGTTACTAGAGGTGGTTTGGGGTCGGGTTGAAGCTTAGGGATCCGAATTAGAATGCTGAAATCGCGACTTTTGCAATTCTGACAAATCCGCCGCGGCGGATTTGTCCATCCGCCACGGCGGATGGTACCTTTCAGCCAAAACGCAAAGCTTCATTTACTCAGGGCCTCTGGTGTAATTTCTTGAATTCTGGGGCCTTTTTCTGCGATTAATCCGGTCTTTTACTACCTTTAATGTTGGGACTAAAGTGTGATTTCCAAATTTGCCCAAATTTCTCCCAAAGTACCTACAAGGAAAATCATACATAATATAGCATCAATTATCCTAGAAATCAATTAATAATAATTAATCTCCAATTATGACAATTTTGCCCCTATTATGCACTAATTCAAGGTAAGGCACTTTAATATAATTTAAGCACAATAAACACTAAAAGAGCTACTAATTATGATAAAAACCCTTAAAATGATATGAAAAGACAATAAAGAGTTGGGTTTAATCAATTCCCCCACACTTAAACCTTTGTACTCCTGGACAAAGGCAATACAAAACCAAGGCAAGAGAATAGCATTGATACAAATGGGAACCGCTATGAATTCAAAGTAAGAAAGCAGTAGTGCCATTAACCCAACTCTTCGAACAAGCAATCATAGTGATCCAAGTTAATAAGGAGGGATTAAAGTAGAGTACAATCAATGCAGCAGGAATGAGCAAAAGAGAAAACACTCAAGATATAAACTGTTTCACTCTACTCACCATGTTGGGGTAATTCTCTCTCAAATCCACTTAATCAACCACTTAACCATACGCTTGTTAAAATCCTACCTCTCCACTCTTAATGCATGAATGCAATGATCAAGAGGACTTTTGAGGTTATGATGAATGGAAAAAGCTAAATGGAATGACATGAAGTGAAAAGATACAAAGTGATAAAGCACCAAGCATGATCAGAAAGGGCTTCCAACTAACATTTACTTTCTCTTGAAGCACAACTTTGTTCTTCAAACCACCAATGAACTGCCTTATTTCAAAAATTTATTCTTTTGGTATCATTTTATTTTTATCTTTATTTCTTTGGCTTTTCTCAACATTTTCTTCTATTTCTTTGCCTTTTTCTATTTCTTTTCTTTTGTTTTTTTTTTTTTTGGCAATTCCAAACCCAAGAAGACAAAGTTCAACAAATCATGAATGTAATAGTAAGATGTTGTTGAATACTTGGACATGTAATGCATGCTTTGGCACTTCAGAAAAGGTGAAGGCTTAAATGGCTAGCAATGGATGAAATTGTGAGGGTTTGTGTTTGGGATGTAGGGGTTTAGAAAAGAATGCCTCTATCATGCTCATCAAATCAATGCAACTAAGTCTTGAAAAGGACTAAAACAAGTTCTAGAAAGTAGAAGATGTAAGTGGATACAACTCACTATGAATGGAAATTAGGTTCAAAGAATCTTCCAACAAGGCTAAATCTCAAATGCTCATGCACAAAGATTAATTGTACTCCAGATTAATCACAATACATTAACTCAATCACCATAAAAGCAAACTTGAAGAATTGTGACCAATGAGACTAAAACAATCAACCTTGAAACAAATAGCAATTCTCATGAGTATCAATACAAGTTCAAAAATAGCTACCAAAGTCCAAGAATACGCAAATTCAAGTGTAAGTTAATTGAAGCAAAATTTTTCAAAAATTTTAACTCAAAATCTTCAATTTAAGTTCGAAAATCAATCAAAATTTTGAAAATTTTTAGAAAACCAGATTTTTAAACACAGAAAAACACAACACAATTATTGAATATCAATCCCTCCCCCACACTTGAACAAAGCATTGTCCTCAATGCTTGACCAAGTAGACAATTAAGCACAAAGGAAGAAAGGAAAAAGACAAGAACATAAAGGGGAAAATTATTAAAATAAAAAAAAAAAACTACAAGCTAAAACTAGACTACTTTTTCCTACTGGTAAGCTCCTTCCCTCACACTTATCTCACTAACTCATGCAACAATCAAATCAATCAAAACAAAGCAAAACATGGTAAACAAGATAGGTAAAGGAAAGAAGCAACCTGAGGTGTCATGGAGGCTGATAGCTCTCCTTAAAGAAACGAAGGCGCTCCTTTTTGACTTGGAAGAACCGGCCTTCAGCATCCTTTATCACAACCTTCCTACGCTGGCATGTTGACTGAACTTCAAAAGGTCCAATCCATTTGGCCCTTTTCTCAGCCTTTGGAGTCTGATAAGTGGACAGTAGACCCCATACCTCAGTACCAGCTTTAATCTTCGCAGCCTCCTCAGGAGTTGATAGGAAAGGGTCTTTATAGACTAGATCAATGACCTTGTAGTGGTCAATGGAGAAAGGAGGGAAAGTGGCAGAAGGTTTCTTAATTTTCTTCTTCTCCTTAAAACAGAGCTTGAGAGATGTAGGCTCTTTGCTCTTTTCCTCAGAATCCACTTTCTTTCTATCAATAGGAGCAGCCACCATCTCTTGATAGGTTGTCTCAGTTGAGGGTGTAGAGATGGTAGGGTGGATAACAACTGGAACTGTAACAGGTCCATGCACAGCATTCAGGGCACGCAGCTCCCTAAAAAGGTTGAAATATTTCTTTTCCTTGGAAGTCTTTTCAGCTCTACTAACACCTGTAACATCATCAAAAACAAAGCCTTTCTCGAGCTCATGAGGGTTAGTAGAAGACTTCGCAAATGCAACATCAGTAATAACATAATCAGATGGAGTGGAAAGGGTGTAATCTAACTGATGAACAGTAGAACAGTCCACGTCACTACCATTTAAAAGGGAGGGGGAAGCAGAATCAAAAATAGGGGATGAAACATGCATCTCATTAACATTATCAAGCTTATCTATGAACAACCCATCAATAACATTAACATCACACATAGAATAGTCTTCATGCGGTTGTTTCATTTGTTCATACATATTAAAATATGCAAATTTATCCCCAACAGACATAGTGATAGAACCCTTTTGCATGTCAATATTGGTATTAGAAGTTCGAAGAAAGGGTCTACCCAAAATCAGAGTTCCATCCCCACCTTGTTCATTAGGCATATCCAAAACATAGAAGTCGGCAGGGATAACTAAATCTTTCACCTTCACAAGAATATCCTCTAAGAAGCCATGTGGATACCTCACAGTCCTATCAGCTAACTGAAGCATCATGGTGGTAGGTTTGAGGCTTTTGATTTGTAAAGACTCATACATTGATTTAGGCATAACATTAATTGCAGCACCTAAATCAAGTAAAGCTTTAGGAATGGTTGTCCTACCCACAGTACAATGTATAGTAAAGGAACCGGGGTCTTGACACTTAATTGGGAGTTGTGGTTTAAACAAGGCAGACACACTCGAGGGTAATTGAACTCTTTCATTAGGTTTAAACTTCCTCTTATTTGTGCACAACTCTTTCAAAAATTTAGCATACTTAGGGATCTTCTTAATTAGTTCAAGCAAGGGTATATTAACTTCAACTTTTCTAAATGTCTCAAGCAACTCATTATCTTGTTTTTCATTAGCAATTTTCATGCTCTTTAAGTAAGAGTGAGGAAAAGGGAGTTCATTGAGATTTACCTCCTTACCCTCATTGCTTAAGGTTCCATGAGTGCTTGTCTCTGGTTGCTTCTTGCTCTCCTTGCTTTTGTGCTCTTTAGTGGACTCCTTTTTGAGTAGCTTCATTTCTTTAGAGCTTTCAGACCTCTTGGGTGGATTTTCAACCTCAATCTCTTCATCCACCTCTTCATCATCACTTAAGTTTTGAATAGGTCCAACTTTCTTTCCACTTCGTAGACATATGGCATTCACAGACTTAGGATTAATGACAGTGTTGGAAGGCATAGTTCCTGAATTCTTAGCTTGTTGGTCACTTATATTATTAGATAATTGAGTGACATAAGAACTGAGGTTGTTGGCCCTGGTTTCCATTTGCTCCATCTTACTTTCAATAGAGGCAAATCTTGCTTCAGATCTAACTTCATTCTTTGAGATATTATCATTCATCACTTGAATGCCTTTGAGAATTTGACCAAGCTTATCATCATCTCTAGAATATTGCTCTTGAGGAATCATGGCTCTAGAAGTACTCCCCTTGAAGTTATTATTGTTGTCCCCATTGCTCCATCTGAAATTTGGATTAGCCTTCCATCCTTCATTGTAGGTGTTAGAGTAGGGATTCCATTTTGGATCATGGTTTGGTCTCCCTTGAAAGACAGCAGACACCTCTTCAGGAGTGTTAGGGCATAAGCTACTGACATGCATAACAGATCCACTAGTGTCACAGCTTGGAGCAACTAAAGCTTGAGAAGTGGAAGAAGTCCTTTGAACACTCAAATTCTTCAATTCAGCAGTGATTAAAGAGAGATGAGATGTGATCTTGGATTCGAGAGAATCCACCTTGGTTTCCAAAGAATTGATTCTCTTAGCATGTGCAGTTGAAAGTCCTAGTTCTTGCATAGCTCTTGCATCTCTAGGCCCATATTGTTGGTGATTCAAGGCCATCTTTTTAATCAAGCCCCATGCCTCTTGAGCAGTTGAGTCAATTAAAGACCCTCTTGATGCAGCATCTAGCATACCTTTCTCTTGATTTCTTAATCCATCATAAAAATACTGCACCAGTTGTTCCTCCGGTATCTGATGGTGCGGGCATCTTGAAAGAAGATCTTGAAATCTATTCCAGTAGTCATACAGTGACTCATCATAGTCTTGTTTGGCTGAATAGATCTCTTTTCTCATTGATGAAGTGCGAGAAGCCGGAAAGTATTTCTCTAAAAATGCTTTCCTTAAGTTCCCCCAACTGTGATAAGCATCTGCCACATGTCTTGGAAGACTCATATACCATTCTCTAGCTTTTCCTTCCAACGATAAATGAAAGACCTTCCATAAGACTTGGTCCAGTGATGCTCCCACAGGCTTCATACTCTGACACACCATAGAAAGAGATTGCAAATGGAGGTATGGATCTTCTCCTGACAAGCCATGAAACTTTGGAAGTGAGTTAATTAATAAACCTTTAATTTCAAAGTTTACTTCAAAGTTAGGGCAAGCAGCAGTAAAGGGATCAAAATTAACATCAGATGTTGTGGCTTCCCTAATAGTTCTTCTTCTAGGGTTGCCATTATTCTCTCCAACTCTCTCATGCTCTCCATTTCCTCCATTACCACCATTTCTAAGTTGGTTACTATTGGGGTTAGGGTTGGGTGGATTAGGTGGGATGTCGGCCATTATCTCTTCGTTAACTGATTCACTCTCACTACTAGAAAAACTAGACTCTAGAGAGATATTTTCTTCAACTATTACCTCACTTGTCCCCTCAGCTCTCTTTTCTTTTCTTATCTTCCTTAAACTCTTTTCAATCTCAGGATTATAAGGTACAAGTTTGGTCTTTCGGGGCATACAAGAGAGTAACTCAAATCAAAATAGAAGAAAACAAAATTGACCTGAAAAGCACACAAAGCCAAATAAAAAGATGAGATGTGATGAATGCAAGTGTGTGAAAATATGTATAAGATGTATGGTATGGGTGGTAAGTGTGTGTATGAGGTGTGTGCATAAGAATAAATGAAAAAGAAAAAGATTTTTTTTTTTTGAAAACGGTGCAGGCGCCGCGGCGGATTTGAAGAGGCGCCACGGCGGATTTCACAGAATCAAATTTTCTATGTGTTGGAGACAGGCGCCGCGGCGGATTTGAAGAGGCGCCACGGCGGATTTCACAGAACCACCAACAGTAACAGCGAAAATTCAGAAAAAGTTTCAGATTAGATGCCAACTTGAATTTTTCCAACAACCAAAGTTCTAAACCAATCAAAATAAGTTCCAAGAAGTTAAATACACTTGAATATGAATACTTTTCATGCAAAAACCCTTGGATACAAAATTGAAGATATTAAACCAAAATTTTTCTCTATACACTCCAAAACTTTAAGTTGTCAAAATCAACTTTGAGCAAATGAGTTCAAAACCAATTTCCTAATGTGAACACCTTCAAAACCAATTATAAGTGACTTGGAGAGATGGTGTGTGCATCTAAATGGATTTAAAACCAAAATTGCACATTCACAAAATATCAAACCACAAGTTAAAGCAACACAACCAACTATTCAGCAGCAACCAAGCCAAGAAACCAATTGGTGCAAGAAAAACCAATCAATACACCAATGGAGAGCCAATGCAAAATGCAAAGTATGAACTTATATGCAAGAATGCAAGTATGAAAAGTAAGAAAATCAGGATTTTTGTTTGTATTTCTCAAAATTTTGATGCTAGGCAGAATGAAAACCTATATTATGAATAAATATGCAAATAAACTACCTAAATGCAACCTAAAAAGGCTCTTAACCCTAGTCAACAATGAGTTGACACAAGTTAACCTAGGGAACCAATTTCTTGGCTCCCCGGCAACGGCGCCACTTGAAATGTGACCTGTCTTGCTTACACCTTAGGGTCAAATTCAAAATTAAAACCAAGGATTGTACTATAGGCACAACCTCGGGTCGTTTCACTTGTTGGAGCCTTAACTATTGATCCTAAGTTAACTAAATGCCATGAAAATGCAAATTGACTAGGGTAAAGTTGGGGGTTTTCATTAAAACTATTAATTGAGATAAAATGCAATGTAAATATATTTTTGGATTTTTGGGAAATTACGATGGAATGAATGGGAAACAAGTATTGAAACAGTTGATAAAACCTCTTGAAAATGGACCTTTGGCAATCATAGCTCAAAATGATTTTGGGGAGTAAAAATCACCAAGTTTTCTAAAGGAAAAACCTTAAAGAACCCTTCAAGTCTAGGATCTTAATCAATGGCCACCCATCTTATAAGATCCTATTAAGCTTACTTAGTGTGTGTATTAAGATTAATTAATGCACTTGGTTTAATGCAAGCCCAGATTAACTCAACAATCAAACAATACCATGCAAGAAAGAGAGTATCAAAAGAGTTGCATAGAAACATATATGTAACCACATATATTGAAGCTCAAATTCAACATTAACTAATCCAATACACAAGATAATCATCCAGAATTGATTACAACCATAATCAAAACAGTTCAGCCCCAATTTACGAATCCTAAGACCTAGAAATTTATAAATAAACAACTAGAACTATGGATGAAGCTAACTCCCCTTTGAAGCTCTTGGAACTCATGCCAATCAACCATCTTCAAGAGTTGAAGAACCCCTAGCCCTCCATCACTCCAAGCATTGCTCCAACCGGCAACAATAGTTGAATCTCCATGGAAGAAGAGGTTATGGATGGATTAAAGGGAAATATGATGGAATGTAATGAAGAATTGGTGGAATGAGGAGATGAGAGGATGATTCAGCCAAAGAGAGGTGAGGAGAGACCGAATGAGGCTTCCCTAGGTTGAAACTCAGCTTATACTGGTTACTAGAGGTGGTTTGGGGTCGGGTTGAAGCTTAGGGATCCGAATTAGAATGCTGAAATCGCGACTTTTGCAATTCTGACAAATCCGCCGCGGCGGATTTGTCCATCCGCCACGGCGGATGGTACCTTTCAGCCAAAACGCAAAGCTTCATTTACTCAGGGCCTCTGGTGTAATTTCTTGAATTCTGGGGCCTTTTTCTGCTATTAATCCGGTCTTTTACTACCTTTAATGTTGGGACTAAAGTGTGATTTCCAAATTTGCCCAAATTTCTCCCAAAGTACCTACAAGGAAAATCATACATAATATAGCATCAATTATCCTAGAAATCAATTAATAATAATTAATCTCCAATTATGACAATTTTGCCCCTATTATGCACTAATTCAAGGTAAGGCACTTTAATATAATTTAAGCACAATAAACACTAAAAGAGCTACTAATTATGATAAAAACCCTTAAAATAATATGAAAAGACAATAAAGAGTTGGGTTTAATCAATGTTCGGCGAGAACAAAAGAATATGTGAGCACATATTCTTCTATTCAGCAACAGATATGTGCTCACATATTCGTCTGTTGTGGATGAATGGACAAATATTTTAGGCACATATCCGTTTGTTCATAACAGATATATATCTAACTTCTATCTATTTCTCATTTGTCTGCGTCCCTCTTTAAACAGACCAAAAAAGACCTCTAGAATAGATGAAATTAGACCTTTCTTTAGTAGTGTCCATCTTAAAAGTCTAAAATGGTCATATTTTACTTTCAAATTTTGAAGTGACATGAATGGATGGATGCAAAGCAGGATGAATGAGTGCGTATAAAGACATGTCTTATATTGTGTATGTAATATGGGCATAATTATGATCCATCAGCAGTGCATTATAGAGTTTGATTAATGCCAAGAGTTGGGGCCTTGTAAGGCAATGACACCAAATGCTTTACTAAAGTTTTCATTAGGGATGAAGTTATAAATTCGAATCCTCTCTAAAGAATACAGTGGGGATGTGTGATTTATGGCCAAAAAAAAATGCTAAGAGTAATTAATGATAACAACATCATGTTAATTATGATTAGTCTCGTAATTGTATTATAGTCTACCTCAAGATCATGTATCTCCTAGGTTTTGCAAAGTGGTAAAAATTTCAAACGCATTATCATATTGCTGCTAAAGAGATGTTGGACAATATTCTCAAGGTCTAGGGATATATATCTTGTTGCCAACAGAAATAAGAGGACCCATTTGAATATCAGGATTAACAAATTAAAGGACTTGTTTCTTACATGCCATGTTTAGTAGGATATGAAAAGGGAAAGGGGGAGAGGATTCCATGCAAAGGTGAATTTTTGGCTACAAATGTGTTTGACAAATAGAAGGAATATGAAGCAGGTAAGAAAGGAGAAGAATTAGTCAAAGTGACTTAATATGTGGTTGGAGTAATGTTTGCAAACTTGCTTTTGGCCCCAGAATTCATTTTACAAACTTCATTTTGGTTAAATTTGAGTTTACTCTAGAATGATTATGTCTGAATTATCATATATATTTTTAATACAAGAGCTAGTTGAGAGTTGAACTTGATCCAAAGTTATTATTTTTCTTCAACGTGTTTATATTGATTGTAATAAGAGTTCCTATCAAAGAATAGTTCTAATGTACACAATTAAAGAAAATAGTTTAGGAAAACCAACACATATTTATTATAAATAACTAATTTAACTAGCTTCATTAATATCATCAAATTAATTATTTAACTTTTATATTAATGGGCAAGGATAGTAATACTAATGTTTATACCTCAATAGTGCTATCAACAAAATGAATATACATTTATATATATAATGTTCACGTAATTTTATTCAAAAGCACTCAGATATGTAATAACTAAAAAGCGCATGAAATTTATAATATAATATTACATGGCTAGTCATGTTACATATAATATATGTTTTGATCTATAATAAATATAATTATAAATATATATAAGCTAAGTATACATAAAAACAAAGATTAAAAATATATTTAAAAAACCCATATTAAAGGAATTATTCAACTTGATTTTGGGTCCTTTACGGAGGGAGGTTTCCCAATTACCACGATGTGTGGATTCCTCTCTGTCTATATCTTCGTTTCAACAAAAGCTATCCAAAAGGATTGTGGCGGAAGGCAATAACCTTCATTAAATTTCTAATACACTGATCTTTATCAAATACTTTAAATCGATTTTCGAGTTAATAGGGAGTATCAATTCCTTGGTAACATAAATAATATAGAATGGATGCCGAACATAATCTTTCATCCATACTAATCACGGACCGGAAAAAAAAAACTTTAAACTTTATTTACTCTGCATTAAAATTCAACAACTTTCTAAATTCATCCCTATTCAATATATATTATACCACATGAAAATAAAATAAATATAATAATAAATAAAAGATAAAATTATACACTTATATAAAAAAGTTCTCTTGAGAGACCTTATAAATAGAGCTAAAAAAATTTCTTCTCCGTCTATCTTGTTAATAGGACAAGAGGAGTAAACATTGATCTTAGGTGACGGAATTTTCAAAATTTCATTTTAGGGTTTTAGAAAGTTGAAAGTCCTATGCCTGTATGTGAGTTAAAGTTGATAGAGGAATTTTGCGTTTATCATGTTTTCCTATTCAGGTAAGATATTCGTAGTTTATATAAGGTGACTACAAAACCCAAACAAAAGTTAATGGACACTTTTGGGATAAAACTTTCGATCCTAATTGCAAGACTCATTATGTAAATATTACACTATAAAATGAGTTTTACATTTAGAACTAGAGAAGAATGAAGTAGATAAAGAAACTTTAACATACAGTAGACATAACACTTAAGGCTTCAACATATATATAATTGCTTGATCACTTTTTATCAATCCAATACATAACCAACAACTCACATAATATGAAATTCAGCTAACAATATGCAAATACACGCACTTCACACTCCAACACCAACTTAAATATTAGCAAATAAATGCAAGTAATAATAAAGAACAGCGGTGTATTTAAGGGCCAAAAGAAGCAAATTGGAGTAAGAGAGGATTGTTTTGAAATTGAAGCATATGAAGCTCATTCAGGGTGACCCAAGCCTCAATTCCTCCATCCTTAGAACTCGCTGGCATAAAAAAGATTACGTTTCTTACGGGCACTCCAATAGTACAAACCCAAGTTGGCTTGCCCCATCCAAAGTTTGTTTCATAGAAACCAAGTCTCACCCAGCTACTGAAGATATAACAAGGAACACCTTCCCTAGCCGCCAGATGCAACTTTTGTCTTATTGATTCAAGGATTTCAATAAGTTCTTGACCATCTTCTTGAAGTTTACTCACAAAATTCCCATCAACCATCTTTATGGTTTTTCTCACTACTTCTACCAAATCTTGTAGCTCCACCGTTGTTTCTTTGTCAACCTCAAACAATGGACAAATTGCAGATACAAAGAGATTACCTATATTAGAAAAAGATTACCTACATTTTGTCAATTGAAACCTCAAATTAAACAAGTGAATGGAAACGTTCATATAATTCAACAAATAAGTGAAGTATGCTAATGTCACCTAGAGAATTCTTTGGCAATGGTGGTAGCATCCGGCCACGTATATTCACAGCATGGAACATGAATGAACCACTTTTGTGACTTGTTTCTATGGTTCTTGCAGCTTGCAAGGCTAATTTCCATATCAAAGTTGTCACAGCTTCAACTCTAGTGGGCTTAAAGCCACAACCTCTTGAAATTTCTTCTTGTAGGGTACATAAGCTATTTTTACTAAACAAGAGTCTGTTCTTTGTAATATTCTTCTCGCCTATCATGTTATTGAAGTCAATTTCTATGCCTTTGGGTGGAAAAAGCAATGAAGCTTCATATTAAGAGACAAAGAAGAAGCCACCACTTCACTTCCTTCTCCCATTGCCTGAGAAATATGGCAGAAGGTAAGGTTGAGATTGTGTCCAATCTTTTCTCATATTGCCTGAGAAATATGGCAGAAGGTAAGGTTGAGATTGTGTCCAAAGTCACCATAAAGCCAATATCACCAACTCCAAATCACCTTAAACACTTCCAAATTTCTCTCCTTGATGAGATCGCTCCTCCTCCTTCTGTTTATGTTCCTGTTGTTCTCTTCTATTCTGCTTCTAATAATGATTTTCCCAAAATCTCTCGAAAGTTGAAGAGTTCGCTATCTCAAATTCTCACTATCTACTATCCATTCTGTGGAAAAATCAAAGGAAGCAAAAGGAATTATAATGTTGATTGTAATGATGAGGGTGTCCTTTACCTTGAAGCTAGAGCACCCTCAAAGCTGTCAGATTTTCTCAACAATAATACCAACCAACAACTCAATGAGATTAAAGGGTTTCTTCCATTAGATCCCTATAAGCCTAAACTAGACGACGACGATGAAGATCGTCTAATAATGGCTGTTCAGGTTACTGAGTTAGGCTATGGAGGCATGGCAATTGGTGTGTGCATCTCACATAAGGTTTGTGATGGGACAACAGTAGCTACATTCCCCCAACTACTTCTATGTCTTCATGTGAAAAATCATCCGCACAACATTTGATTCATCTTAATGTCTTTTGTGTAATATCCCACATAAAATTATGCCATACTTAAATATACAAGTAGCACCTGCGTATGTTTACTAGGTACATAAAAGAAGAATCCTAACTTTTTTTTTTGTTCGCTGAATAACCATGATATATAAAAAGAAAAACCATACCCAAGCACATATCATGGTTATAAAAAAATATCATACTTACTTCTTCGCCTTAACCATGTTAGGAAAAAAAAAGGCTAAACCCCTAACATGGTTATTTAAATCCCTGACATACCCATTAACATAGACATTATATAAAATAAATCACAAGAAAGGCATCACTAAATAACCCACTTATTTAGATGCAATTGCCGCAATGTTCAGCTGTGGGTTTAAGGCCCTTAGGGCAATCAATAAAAATATCCATAGCCAAAGAAGCAAAACAGTCTAGTAGTAATAACAAGTCCAAAATAAGCTATTAACAGTCTAAAGAATATCATGGCTCCTAGGTGGCAATTAAACGTAAACCAAACATAAATTCTAGAATCAAAGCACAGTCACTAGTATAAGTGACCTCACACATACAGTGCCTTCCCCACTACGTCTCCCCTGCTGCTCTCACCTGAAATTGATGAAGTAACAGAATGAGACCACTGTTTCAGTAACATAAATCCTACCCACCTTACCTACTAGTACCCTTATGAGATGCCAGGTAGGACTAATAGTTCTAAATCAATAGTTAGCAATAGCATATGAATAGCACGCAGACAGGCATATCATTTAAGATCATATTATGTCATAATATTCAAACTAAATAAAATGCATCATAATTGTCACATTATCACAATATATTAAATTTTCAGTTTCACCTTATAACCTCCTTATAACTGTCAACTGAACCCATGGGCTAATTGCTACCCACGTCATAACTGACTCTTGCAAGCTTCCCATAAGTGTGATGCAAACCGGCCAAAGTAGGCAAAGCACATAAGGGCCATGGGTTCCTCCAGAAAGGGTTACTGCCTGGGATACCTCTGGAGTGTCGCAAGCCAAGGGTTACTGCCCTGGTAATATGGGCCAGCCATAAAGCGCCATATGGCGGCCTACTACGTGGTCACAATGTCACACAATTTCCCATCAATCCTCCACCATATTTATTTTCCATAGTTATATTTCATAATCATAAAATATCATAGCAATGGCATATAGTATAGTAATTCACAGGATTAAATCTCACGAATCACAATATATAGCATTACTACACAGCACCTAGCATGCATCAACAACAAACAATAAAACTAATTATAAAACAGTAAGACTCAAATATGGGTCATTTGCAGAAATCATCCCACAAGGTTAGCTTTTGGATCTAGAAGAATTTTTCATGATTCCTAGCAAATCTTTTCTCAAAACAATAAATGACATGTCTCTAAAGATTCTATATTTATTAAAGGACTCATAGGAGTCACTAGCAAGCAAAGTAGGTAGAAATCTACGTTAACTGTTATCCTTTAGCCACAAGCAGTTAAACAAAAATTTCAACAACCAAGGCTCTCTGTGAGAGGCTACAAGAATCACATATCTACAATAATATTAATATATATATATATATAGCTCAAAACTAGTAAAAGTCTATCCTAAACCTACACTGAAGTTTTTCCAAAGTTATCTTAGTGTCTTATAACTTATCTCCTGGAAACATAAATCTTCTTTTAAATTCATATTCCTTTATAATCTAATTAGTCCACTATAATAGTAAATTCTAGGAAGGTCTTGAATTCTTTTTAGAAATTTCCAAACCTGCAGATTTTAGTTTATAAACTAGATTGATGTTGTATATATGTACACATATGTATTGGGGAAAGAAACGATGACCAGATGAACAGGAGTAAGTTATCTCTAATCCAAAACCATCAATTATGTATTTTATTCTATTTGTCCACATTGTGAGTTTGAAAAATGTAATATGGCAAGGTAACTAAATTATCCTAAACATTCATATACATATGTAACTAGATACAAGGCCCAAAACTCTCCTAACCTTAAGCCTTTTGATCATCGCTCACGTCATGCGCGTTTTATTTCATTCATGTGCAACTAAATTATTCACCTATATACATGGGTACAATTTGATGATAGGACGGGTATGTAGTGATCCAGACATATCCAAATATATATATTAAAGATGGAAAATTGTGGAAAGGAAGAGGGAGCGGTGGGGAGACGTGCATGTGTGTGTGTGTGTGTGTATAAGGAGTGTGTGAGAAAGAAAATAATATATATGTTTATATACCTTTGAGAGAAGACCACGCCAGTGATTTGTTGATTGCAAAGAAAGGACAAGGTAAGCCGGTCAAGATTGCTATGAGGAAAAACAAAAAGAAAAAGAACAAGAGACAAGAGACTGCTGGTTTGGCTCAAAAGGATAGAGTACAAAAGAGAAGGAATACAAAAGAAAAGGAAGGACAAAGGAGAAGCTACCTACAGAGCGATCAGGTTTGCGTTACGGCAACCACCAATGAGATAGAAACTACGTTCTTGGGTATTTGTAGAATTTATAAAATTTAAACTCCATCCCCTTATCTGATCTTAACTTATTATTCTTATTATTATCAAAATCCTATCAGATATGGTAAATTTAAAATTTAAACCATTCTTTCCTAAATATATATATTTTTAAATATTTTATCCCCCTTTTATTTATCTTTAAATATTTATACATAGCTCTCTTTAATTATTTCAGACTCTTATTTTCTATTTAATCTTTACATCTAAATATATTGTTTCTCTTCTCTTTTATTTTATAATAATTTTTATATATAGCACTACCTGTACTAAGTCTCCAAACAAATAAAAAAAAATGGGATGTTACATTTTGTCTCCTGGTTTTATTATTTTTCCCAGCTATCCTATTGATTACATAAATTGGGGTAATTTCCAACATAAATGATTAAAATGAGAGGTACTCCTTCATGATCTTATTATAAGCTTCACAAAACAAATTTATGAATAATAAAAAATTAGTTAAAAATAATAAATAGATTATAAATATACTTCTGTTTTCAAACATGGCTAAGTAATAAATGAGAAAAAGAATAAAAGAGAATGTACAGGAAAATATGATGTGAGAGAGTAAGGTAAAGGAGAAAGAATAAATAATTAAGGATAAATTTGAAAAAAAAAATATTGGCTTTATGGTGACTTTGGACACAATCTCAACCTCACCTTCTGCCATATTTCTTAGACAATATGAGAAAAGATTGGGTTTAGTAGAATTGCAAGAAGGTTGATGAGGTTTGGTTTATTTTCTTGACACACATTGCGGAGCTTTAAATAATACAGAAAATCTAAAAGCTTGGTAAGCTATGAGCCTGTGAAGTCATGCATAGCGTTTATTTTCGACTCGTACCCCTCCCCCCATATACTTTTATGTCTTCATGTGAAAAATCATCCGCACAACATTTGATTCATCTTAACGTCTTTTGTCTCCTGGTTTTATTGTTTTTTCCAACTATCGTATTGATTACATAAATTGGGTTAATTTCCAACATAAATGATTAGAATGAGAGGTACTCCTTCATGATTTTATTATAAGCTTCAAATAACAAATTTATGAATAATAAAAAAATTAGTTAAAAGTAATAAATAGGTTATAAATATACTTCTATTTTCAAATATGGCTAAGTAATAAATGAGAAAAAGAATAAAAGAGAATGTATAGGAAGATATGATGAGAGAGAGTAAGGTAAAGGAGAAAGAATAAATAATTAAGGATAAATTTGAAAAAAAAATTAAATGTTAAAACAACCCAAATTGAAGTTTATAAAATACAACGTATCTCTCCCTAAATTTAAAACTTATAAATAGGATTGGAGGAAATATTTTAAGAAATACACCACTCATTTGTTTACTAATGATGAAATTAACTTCCTTAATCCATGTGAGGTACCCCGTCCAGTCCTTAATTTGTATAAAATGCTTCATGCAAAAGTTGGATCGTTTTGTGTTTCTTTTACCAAAAAATTCCAATATTACAATTATACCCCACTAAGGAAGACCTCATAATGCCTTCTTAATTTACAAGAAATCTATTAAAATTACAGGGATAAAAAGAGAACATCATTTGATTTTTTTAACTAGGCATCTTATACTTTAGATCAGCCTTTATTTTTGGAAGGCATTTCATATAAGAGATAGGAAGGACTAGTTATCTACTCCCTCTTATCCTTATTATAAGAATAGGCTACCTAATTCGCAGGTATCAATAAAATTATTTAAAAATATTAAATTAGTCATAAAATTCAAGTGAATGTTAATATTGCCCTCATTAATTATACTAAATTCCAAAATCATATTAATTTTTGGTCCATCAATACCCTCATTAAATATGGGCATATATTGGGGGGGGGAGTATTTAATACTCATTGAAATTATCAAAGGGTTTTATAAAAATATATATACTAGAATAGCTCTTATAATAAGGATAAGAGGGAGTAGCTCTTATATTTAACTCTAAAAGGAGTAGTACAAACCCATGTTAAACTAAATCTAACCTAGCTACTGCAGTTATAGCAATTAAGGAATAGGATTTAACTCGTATAATCAATCTGATCTCCATCAACTCATCAGTTGTATAAAATAATGAAGTTACCAATATAGAAGTCTTGTGTGTTATATCGTAAGAAAATGATTACTAGGTATATAAGAAACTAATCCTATTTTTATTTTGAAAAACAACATCGTTTTCTAATAATCTAATTAAGAAAAAAAATCAACATCTAAAGAATTCTCCAGCAGCAGCGACCGCATGTGGCCACGCAATGCGCATGTTCCCACTAGTACATCTTATTTTTCAACTTGCACTTTAATATATGGAAGAGTTGTAATGAGGTCTCAAATAAAAGACCTAATTATTAAAAAATCTTAATGACAAGTAAACATAATAACTGCTCTAAAACTTGTCATTACAAACTGTTTTGTTGTCATTAAAAATTTTTAATAATTTTTTTTTTTACTTAGGACCTGATTGCGTTTCTCTCCTAACGTTTAATATGTATGGGCTGATGTAATATTTAAATATCCATCTGTATGAGTAAATATTGCAACTTGAAAATTAAAATCATATTTTTAATGTTATTTATTCAATAATAAGATCCATAAGTCCATAACCTTTTTTTTAATGGAAAAAAAAAATTCAACAGCTCAAATGCATCTCAATTTAAGCGTGTCTCACACAAGTGGCGCTTTTTTTTATGAGCAACGGAGCAAATCGCCCAAATTATTCATTCCCATTGAAAGAAGTCTTGAGCTAGCATAGCCCAGCAAATCTCTATACAGCAGCATATTCAATCCCTCAGGTGATTGTTCAAAAGCAGAAAACCAATGTCCTGTGACAGGCTTCAATTTGCAATCCAGTTGGCACAATAATTTCCTTCTCTACAAATGTGTAGAATACGTATATCCCAACTCTCATTGACCATCCGGTCAAAAAAAAAAAAAAAAACTCTCATTGACCAGCCTTCAGATTTGGGCAATGAATATGTTAGCAGTCTTCCTATTCACAATCCAATCATTCAACAAGGACACAGGAGCAAGAGAATCCGATTCCATAATACTCCTCTGGTCATATTTATAGGATAAAGAGAGAAGGATTTTTTTTTATAATCCTATTTATAAGTCATTTTATTAAATTTTCAAAAAGAATGTACTATTTTGTCCTTCATTTATTATAGTGTAGGTAGTTATTTTTTGAAAGGTGTATATATTAAACATGGGTAAAGTTAGAATATTTTATATTTTAGTGGAGAGTTAATACATTTTAAGATTTTTCTTAATCTGTATGAAATATGCTAGAAGTACATTATAAATAGGACTAGAGGAGTAACCCTTCGAATCTTTTTCATGCAAAAGACAGAAAGCTGACCGCGCAGCCCAAAGCTCAGCCTCAATCTTTTTTCCACCCTGATTTAATACAATTAAACGTACGTAGGGACATAAACGTATTAATATCAAACTCATACGCAGAATCTTACGCTGTAAATATTATGCGTGTGGGTGCGTCAAAGGAAAAGCCTCACATCGATTGAAATTATGAATATCCAAGTAATAAATAATTTTGGGCTACTAAATGAGTCAAGAAGGAAAGTGAGCTTGTGCACACAATAGGCTATCTGAGGTGAATGTGGTAATTTCCACTCACCTCTTGTGCACTACTCAAATGCAGTACTAGATACTCTTTATGAAAAATATGTGTCTAATTAATCCATCACTTTAATCACTATTATACCTCTTCAATGTTTGTAACTGACATCTTTAATAATTCTAAATCCTCATTAAGTGAGTTAATGATTTCGCAACTGATATTTAATTGTGTTTAAGTGCCCAATGCTCTCTTGTGATTCATGGCCTATAAATGGGGTTTCAGAATAAAGTTCACCACATTCCCAAGTTCTAAGCTTTCGAGCAACGTTTTTTGTTTTTTCATCTTTCGTTGTTCTTTACTCACCCTATTTTAAGAGGGAGAATTTATTTAATCCTAAGGAGTGCACTATTACTTTGCCACTCTTAAGGATAATGTTCTTAAGGCCCGACTTGAATTTTCTATTTTTCTATAGGCGTTGTCATTAACAAGATTTGCATAGTGTTATGGAGTTGGAAAATTTGCTAAATTTTTGGAGAATTCAGTGCTGTCCCCACCAACATCTTGTCTAGAAAATCTTTTGATCAAATAGTAGAGGACACATAACATGTCAATTTCAGCAATAAATATTTCTGTTGCATTTTTCACTGGGACAAGAAGCGTACGCACAAATTCACCTGATCGCTGGTTGGGTTCACAAGCTAGTCGGACGAGTGGGTGTTTAAATTAGTTTTTAAAAATAATTTTATTGTGTATAAAATAAATATCTAAAAATTTTTATCTCGACTTCGAGTACGTTAAGTTGCTATTTAAGTTGCATTTAGCCCAAATGAAATAATAAATTCTAGAGTTAAGTTGCTATTTAAGTTGCATTTAACATTTTAAAATATAAATTTCAGTTGTATTTGGTATTCTAAACTAATTTTTGCTACATCGAGTATTCAAAAATATGTTTTTCAGTAATACTCAATATCTTTCATAATTTTTTGTGTCTCCAACATACTAAATTATCTTTTAATGGCATCCAATATCTTAAATATCGCAAAATTTCTGATATTGACTTAATATTTAACAATTTTTTATGCAGTTTTGCTCATCAAGTATTTTCTTATAGTAAGTATGAGCACTTTATATTTAAGATACTAAGTGCTAATTAAAAAATAATTTAGTGTGCTCCAAAAATTATTGATAAAAATGAGTACCACTGAAAAAATGATTTCAGATGTTAGAAGCAGCAAAAATTAATTTGGAATACTAAATACTACTGAAAAGGATATCTTATGCTAAATACAACTTAACTCTAGAATTTAAGTTAGTAGCCATTGTGGTCTGTGGCCGAGGTTGCTGGGCATTGCCGAGGGGTTGTGGGACCCAAGTGGATGAACCCAAAGCCCATGGGCTGCATGGAACCGATCAGGACATGGTGCTTGTTTAGAACTTCCCTCCCTTTGTCTGGTAGGGTTGATATGCGGATGATCGAGAAGATGATTCAGTGCTTGATTGGAAAAAAATACACTCTTTCTTTCTAGTCCATAATTTTAGACCTTTCATGAAATTTAAGTGGTTCCCAATATTATTCTTATTAACTATACTAAATTCTTATATCATATTTCTCTGCCCTATTTATAAGGTTGAAAGATGAGTTTTTATTTTAATCTTATTTATAAGTCACTTTATTAAATTTTTAGTATGAATGTATTATTTTATCCTTTATTTATTATAGTATAGATAGTTATTTTTTTGAAAGAAGTATATATTAAATAGGGGTAAAGTTAAAAGTTGTTATATTTTAATGGAGAGTTAATGCAGTTTAAGATTTTTCTTAATCTGTGTAAAACATGTTGAAAGTGTCTTATAAATAAGATTAGAATGGTATTAATTTTTACTCTCACTATTCTTATTAAATATGGGCATATTTGGAGAAAAAAATTAATGGTAATTAAAACCATCAAAACGTCTTATAAAATCGACTAAAATTTTCTCATAAAACTTCTTGTACTGAATAAGAAGGAATGCATTTGGTCCTCCAAATTTAGATTAAGTTTCAGTTTAGTCTTTTAATTTGTTCTCGCCGGCAATATTTGAATTGAGTCAATTCACTTGGCAGTGAAAAATTAATAAATTTATTTATTTATATTCAATATAAATATTTTGAAATTTAGCTTTTTCCGTAATTATTTTGATAAAACCCATGTATCAAATAACCCTTTTTTTTTTCCTGTGTCCCTTATTTTTCAGAAAGAAAAATTATAAATGGGAAAAGGAAAAACAAAACCATGATGAGATCTCCGTCTCATTGAATATATCCAATATTTCTCATGTTTTTCTATTAGGTAAGATGCTCTTTCGCTTTTAAATATAAGATCCATTTTGTAATATAAAATATACTATAAAATGAGTCTTATGAATGAGTGTGTGTAATTGAAGGTGATTACAAAATTGATGGAGACTTTTGAGATAAAACTTTTGACGGATATATAAAAAGGTCAATAATAAAGGAGATAAAACTCCAACTGACACACACACACCCACACCCACACAGAGTAGATAACATTTAAACTACAACGTACTTTTATATCAATGACTTGATCACTTCTTATCAATAGTCCAAAACATATTTAACCAACAACGTAACTCAGAAATTCAGCTAACATTACTCAAATACACACACACACTTCACACTCCAACACTGACTTAAATTAGCAAATAGAGATAAGTATACATACAAATCAAGGGAGCGGTTAAGGATCAAAAGAAGCAAATTGAAGAAGTAGAGGATTGCTTTCAACGTGGGGCATATGAAGCTCATTTAAGGTGACCCAGGCTTCTATTTCTCCAACCCTAGAAGAAGTAGGGATCAAGATAATCACATTTTGTTATAGGCACTCCAATAGTACAAACCCAGGTTGGCTTGCCCCATCCGAAGTTTGGTTCATATAAACCAAGCCTCAACCAGGTAATGAAGGTATAACAAGGAACACCTTTCCCTATTACCAAATACATCTTTTGTAAATTTGATTCAAGGGTTTCAAAAGGTTCCTGACCATCTTGTTGAAGCATACTCAAAAAATCCCCATCAACCATTTTTATGATTTTTCTCACTACTTCAGCCAAGTCATGTAGTTCCGCCTTCATTTCTTTTTCAACTTCATGTAACGGAGATACCTGTATTTTGATAATGCAAAAGTTCAAATTAAAAAAACCATTAAAATAATTTATAACTACATCAATAAGTGAAACGTGCTATTGTCACCTAATGAATTCTCTGGCAATGGCGGCAACATTCGGCTTCATATGTTCAGAGCATGTAACAAGAATGAACTACTTTTGTCACTTCGCTCTGCGGTTCTTGCAGCTTCCAATACTGATTTCCATATCAAAGTTGTCACAGCTTTGATTCTAGCGGGCTTAAAGCCATAACCACTTGAAATTTCTTCTTTCAATTTGCATAAGCTATTTTCACTAAAAAGGAATCTCTTTGTTGCAATATTCTTCTCACCTATCATGTCATTGAAGTCCATCTCTATGTCCTTGGGCAGAAAAAGCAAAGAAGCTTCCATATTAAGAGGTGAAGAAGAGGCCACTTCACTTCCTTCTTCCATTGCCTTTTGAGGCCAAGCTTTGAGGAATGAAGCTACTGATGTTGCCTCACAAACCTTGTGTGAGATACACACACCAATTGCTATACCCCCACAGCCCAACTCAGTAACCTGAACAGCCATTATTAGACGATCTTCTTCATCATCTAGTTTAGGCTTATAGGGATCTAATGGAAGAAACCCTTTTAATTTTATTGAGTTGTTGGTTGGTATTATTCTTGAGAAAATCTGAAAGCTTTGAGGGTACTCCAGCTTCAAGGTAAAGGACACCCTCATCATTGCAATCAACATGGAGATTGCTTTTGTTTGTTTTGATTGTTCCATTGAATGGGTAATAGGGAACGAGAATTTGAGATAGCGAAGTCTTCAACTTTTGAGATAGTTTGGAAAAATCATGATCAGAAGCGGAGTAGAAGAGAAGAATAGGAAGATAAAAAGAAGGAGGAGTAGCTATCTCATCAAGGAGAAAAATTTGGAAGTGTTTAAGGTGATTTGGAGCTGCAGATAATTGCTTTATGCTGTCTTGGGATACAATCTCAACTTTAACTTCTGCCATTTCTTAGACAATATAAGAAAAGAATGGGTTCAATAGAATGGCAAGATGGTTGTGATGAGGTTTCGTTGATTTTCTTGGGAGAGACTATAATATACATAAAATAGATGCAAACTCTTGTGAAGCTGTCCAAATCGATAGGGTGGACGGGTTAATAATTAGGCCAACCCATTAAAAGTCTGAGTTGAATTGTCAAACTTATTTAGTGTCACATTCCAAGAATTTTCACCTAGTTATAGGAAATCAAAAATTGGGATGAAGGTCAATATAGAAACTAGACGGAGAAATGAAACAACTTTTGATGTGAAACCCTAACAAGATTCGGGCTGTCATTTCCATAATTATCGGTCTAGGAAGGACAAAACGAAAAAATTTAAAAAAATTTCCAGAAAATTCCTGAAAAATGAAAAAAGTATAGAGTAGAGGTTTTAAAAACTCAGTTGAGGCCCAAAAGATGGAATTTCGCTGAAAATGATTAATTACGGAATTTCCCGTAAACACAGTTTTTGGAGAAAATATTGGAAAATCGAAAGAAAATAATTATTTTAATTAGTTAGAGGCCTCAATAAATTTGGAAGATTGATATAAAATTCATATAAATATTTATTTTAATTTATAAAATAATTTTTGGGCCTTGGAAGTTCAAAAATTAATTTTAGAGAATTTATTTTCCCTCAAAACTACCATTAGAGGCCTAACTGGAGAAAATTCAAAACAAATGCCTAGAGGTGGCAAAAAATTCTGAAAATTTTCAAATCATATTTCCATATTTAAATGTGAATTATCATAAAGAGAAATAAATTTTTGGAGGTTTGAAAAAAGTATAGAATGCTACTAGTGAATAGTAATCGATAAAATTTCTAATTGGTTTGTGGGCCATATTTTTGGACCAGACCAAACCTTTTGTGGGGCCCACATTGAGCGCAATAAGGGCCCAATTTCTTGCAGAATCTGGAGGTCTCAATTAATTAAAGAAAAATGCAAAAATTAAGGAATTTTTGTAGAAAATCTAGAGAAAAGCCACATGGAGTGATCTGAATATTTTGGACACTTGATAGCTGCCACATACACCTTATTAGGTGTCCAATTTCATCCAATTGAAGACAGGAGGGGCAGACTTGAATTTTCTATATATCCCCTTAGAAAATACAAGAAAAATGTTAGAAAATTAGGAAAATAAGGGGAGAATCTGCCATTGTTCATCCAGCCCTATTTTTCCAAAATCTTGAGGTGTTTTAGGCAAGAAATAATCCAACATACACCAACAAAACATTAAGGTATGTCTAAGCATCATTCTCCCTAAGTTTTACATGGATTAAATAAGGATTTTTGCTTGAGAAAATGCTGGAAAATTCTGAAATTTTTGGTTGAGATGTGTGATGCTTAGGAAAGGATAGAAACCTTAATAATCAAGTGGAATAAGGGAGATTAAGCGGTGTATGGATTGATTTTTGGATGAAATTAAGATGAGGGTTTTGGAGGAAGCAATTCGGTCAGCATTGTTCATGCAGGAGCTGATTGATGTTGCTTGATTTGATTATTCCAATAGCTTTAAAACATGTTTTTGTGTAGGGATATGTTGTTGAAAAGTGTTTAAAATCATTGAAATCAAAAATAGAATTTTTGGAAGCATATAGCCCCCTCTTCGGCCAAGAGAAGTTCATGGAGAAGGAGTGTGATTTTTAAAAATCTGATTGCACCATTGGATTCCTCATAAAAAATTGTGTAGAATTGAACTATGAGATGATTGATTCTAAAGAAGGAACCAATTTGTTAAAAATCAAAGAAAAAAAAGGGGGAAATTGTTAAATTAATGTTAAAGTGTTGAAACCAAGTTGTTTTGTGATTAATATGACCTATGTTTATGGTTGGTTTAATAGGCATTGAGAGGAGGAATTAAGGAGAAGCATTGTTCCTTGGAGGAATTAATTGGACAAGCTTTACAAAGGTAGCTTTGAATTATAATTTGATTGTTTATCTTGCTTGTTTGTTGTGATTGTTATTGCTTGGATTGAAGGAACTTTGTGGTGACCTTGATTGTTTGATTGATATTGGTTATGCTTTGGCGAAATGCTTTGTGGTATGTCAATGTGGATAATATGATGTTCCTCTCTTTGTATGATATTTGGCATGAATTCTTATGAGTTGGGAATGGTTTAGATTGCATAACATGTCACAATTAAACTTGCATTGATTTACATGATAATTATAATTCATATGCTACTGAGATTTCTCTAAAATCTCATTCCTCCTATGTCATTTTATGCACTAATTAGGAAGTGGACCAAGCGTGGAGTAAGGGAAAGAATTGGCCTTGGCATGAAATGGCTGTATGAATATTATGCTATGTTATAAAATTTTTGTCTAGTGTATCAAACTTTATGTTAATTTTATGATAAGTTATGGATGACATTTTGATGTAAATTATATTGTTATTCCATGTTCCAATGTTGGAATTATAATTGATGCATTGTGAGAAGAATGTAAATGAAGAAAAAAGAGGAAATAAATCAAGAAAGTGGTAATTAGGGGATAGAAATTTCTTAAAAAGTGTCAAACTTGTGGCAAATAAAATAACAAGGAATTATTAGAGTTTAAAACTGATATTTTGCAGGCTGAAAGATCTCATTTTTAGCTTTAAAACAAGTGGTAATTAATTAAATTTGGAGTTGTGTGCTAAGAGTTATGCAAAAATACTGGAAATTCAAAAATTTACCAAATGAATAGTGCATTTTGATGAATTTCTTGGAATTATTTTGTATGGAATTGGACCTAATGATTATTTTTCTTCCATAGAACTCTTAGCAAGCTTCGTATGAAAATTAGAACCACATCATTTTAATTTTTCTAGATTTAGTTATGAATTTTTAAAGTTGGACTATTTTCGGATGACTAGTGTACAGACTAGATAAACAGTAAAATCTTCAATTTAAAATTTCTTATCTGGAAATGTCATGAAACGACTTATAATGGTATATAAGGAGAGGTGTGACATTTAGCCCACCTTTTTCACACTTTTGAAGCTAATGAAGCACTTCACTATTTGGATGGCCAAAATTAGAACCATTTTTATGCATTCAACCTTAATTCGACTCTCCTTCTTCTTCTAATTATTCAACTTGAAACTCTCAAAATGGATTCATGAGTGGCACATAACAGTGGAATTACCTAACTGTACAAGAGCGTTTGAGTTTGAGATGAGAAGGGGAGGGAGAGCTGTGCAGGATATATTGTGACTTGGGAATGTCTAGGTATTAGCTTTGGGGAAAAAAATAATTATCAAAAAGTCAAAATGACAAGTGAGCAACTGTCGTTTACTACCTAAAATTTGTCATTTCATTGCTTGCAAAGATGCTTTGTTGTTGCCGACACAATGAGATATTTAATAATTATGTTCCTTACTCGGGAATTCATGGCAATTCTTCTTTTAGCTTTAGGGGGATTTTTCTTTGAATGATTTTATTTTAGATTTTTTTCTTTTTAATTGATAAATTTATCTAAGATAAATTTATATATAAGATTTACTTATTAACTAATTTGAGTGGATTAAATAAACTAAATAAATCAATTAATTATGACAAATGTGACATAATTTCTTTAAAGTATACTTACATAATATCAGCCTATAAATATCAGTTTATAAATTAAATAAATTAATTTAAAAATAATGATAAATATGAGAGGTAAATTGAATTATATATTCACGAATAAATCTAACTTTGGTCTCTGACTTATTTTTATAAGAAGGAGCCGGGGAAGCACCGTTCAAGTTTCCTAAAATGCACACAAAATAAGGTTGGCCGTTGACCTATCAATATCAACCATAGGACCACAGGCGAGACATCGCATTAAATTGAGAACATTAAATTTAGACAACGCCGCATTTTTTGCGTAACGCATTATTTTGCAACATTTGTTATTGACTATGTACAATAATCTTGTTCTAATAATCTTTTGTTTTTAAATCAATATATTTTTAAGGAAAAAGCAAATAAATAACTTCGCTTAGTGCAAATGATTATTGAAATTTTCTTATTAAAATTTGAAATATTTCTGTTTTAAATCATAATTGAACTAATGTACTAATTGGTCTCAGAGTGACATCTCCTACCACACATAAATTTATAACTCTCATCTACGTCATTCAACACATCATTTAAGTGAGTTCCTGAAATGGAATGAAACCGGGACATCTCTATCCTTATGATTTGGACGGGACATAATGGGATCGGATAGATACGTTCCGCCTATTTCAAAACCAACTGTACATAAAATATAATAATTCACGATAAACTCTACGCAAAGAAAATTTTAAAAATTGATAAAAGTTGGCCAAAAATTTGGCAATGATCAAAATTTGGCAAAGAACCTTTATTATAATCTCGAAAGAAAGAAAAATTAATAACCTCAAAACATCTAAAAAAATCATATAATCCATACAGAAGAACCTGTAAACAGCATAATTAACAACATAATTAAAAAAATAAATGTATAATATTTTTAAAAAATAATATATCAGGACGGGATGAGATGGGACACCATCATCTCCCATCTCATCTCGCCTTGAGAAAGTTTCGTCCTCTCTCAAACAAAAATTTTCAAGATAGGACTATCATGTTTTGTAATGATCGGGATCGAGATGAAACACCGATATAGAATAGGATACAATCGCATAAGCAAGTTAGCTTTTCAATTTCAAAATTTAGAATGTAAGTTATATTATGAAAATGATTTTATAATCTGGAAAAAAAAAAAAAACAAGGAGCAGGCGTATCAAAACGACCTAATGCTTGTTTGGTTGGGCGTTTTAGTAACCTGAAAATAGCTTGAGTCTAACAAACACGTTTGCCAATTAAGCACATGTTTGATTGAGCTTTTGACGCATCCTACTTATAAGCGAAAGGTAGGATTAGAAGGACAATTTTAGCGTGCTCGTGGCTGGTGAGAATCATTATAATACAATAATTACTGTGTCAGAACACATTTTCTCACTCTTCTCACTCACTCGCTCCTTCTCGACTTCAGTGAACCACTCTCATATACTACTGTCCAAAATTGAAAAGGCAGCTGCTCTAACATTTCAGTAGGAAAAGTAAGGGTGTTCAATTTGTCCCGTTCCGGTCGTTCCGTCCCGGTCCCGGTGAGTTCTGAACGGAACGGGACGGGACGGGACAGTAACCGGGACGGGACGGGACAGTAACCGGGACGGGACGGGACAGTAACCGGGACGGGACGGGACAGTAACCGGGATGGGACGGGACGCGGGACGGGGTCGTCCCGTCCCGGAATTTTTTTTCTTTTAAAAATTATTTATTAAAAATTATTATTAGATTATTCAATTTACTTATTAATAATAACTCTTATTTTTATGGTGATTTGTAGCTCTTAAGTTGTAGTATTATCTCAACAAAATCTCCTTCCTCAATAAAATAATTCATAAAGTCATTATATAGTGTTTTTGTTACGATATTTTTTTTACAGTATATTTTTACACCTTTTTTATGCTATATAATTAAACTTTCTACATAATATTTTTTTATAATGTTTTTATCTTTAAAAGCCCAATAAAAAATAAGTATTATAACATAAAAAAATTCATATAAAAAATTATGATATCTTTTTTATTAAAAAAAAAAGGGGAAGCAGGACGTCCCGGTCCCGTCCCGGTTCCGTCCCGGTCCCGACGGGACCGGGACGGGACGGGACACGGGACAAAATCCCTGTCCCATTCCCATTCACCGGGACGGAACTGGGACGGGCCTGTCCCGGTCCCGTCCCGTCCCGTCCCATGAACACCCCTAAGGAAAAGCATTGACATTAGCACATCCCTGAAGATGACATTCAGTTAGGAAAGAAGCTTGAAATGTGTGTTCCAAATTTCGCAGGAAAAAAATTTGCAATATAAATAATTTATAATTTTTTAAAATTATGTTTCATTTTATATTTACAAATTTTATTATAATATTTTTAATTTTTTAAAATATATTTCAATCATTAAATTTCACTTCTTCCTATTAAAATAATTTAAATTCATTATATTATGTAAATTCTTTTTTTATCATTTTTTATTATTTAATAAAAGTCATACCTATTGTGGTAATTTTACAAATTAAGCTTGTATATTCAATTATATTCCAAACAACTTTTCTACTTTTACAAGTTAACTTTTTAAAAATCCAATCCAAATATAAATTATATTATCCATTCCAACTTTTCTAAAAACCAAATTAAAAATAATCCACTTTTTCTACCGCATATCCAAGTGGTTGCCTAAAAATCATGACAATTATTTTTTTTTCATAGATTGATAAATCTCACTTGCAAATTGGGAGTCAGAAATTATAGTTGTAAATTAGGAAATATGACGTCAAATTCAAATATTTCTTTTTTTAATGACGAATTTCGCTTTCAAATTAAAGATTACCAAGTTATAAATCGAAACGTAAGAGTATCAAACCATTGAAAATATCTTTGATCGTTATTGAAAGAATTACTAAAAGATCTTAAGAAAGAAATTTAATTACTAAAAAGTCTTAATGATAAGTGACAAACTAAAGTATATTGTCATGTCATTCCCTATTTTAAAACTTGTCATTATTTACTCTTTACTGATCGATGGACCTTAGAGTAATTAAATCTCTTTTTTAGGACCTGATTGTAAGGGCATGTTTGGATAACATAGAAAACCATGGTTTTGGGACCCAAACCATGATTTGGGTCCCAGACTTGCCAAACACCCAGGAAAAAACAGAAACCATGGTTTTGGGTCGAAACCATGGTTTTAGAAAAAGTGAATCCATTCTGTTTCTGGTTCAAATGGGAGAGTATAATTGTGCCTGTAGAGTATATCTCAACGATAATATGATTTTAACATTCCTCAATTATTTTTTTATAAACATATTTAATCTTATATTTTATAAATATATATACATATTAATTATATTATTTTATATATTATTAATTATGTTGGTAAAAAATATATTAGTAACATTTTTTTTTCAAATTAAAATATATTATAAAATTTATCTTTTATGTAATTATCATATTAACTTATATTTTTTTAGTAAAATTTGTACATATAAAAAGTTCTTCTGATAATAACTATCTAAACACTCTCATTTATCAGAATCATTTTTTCACAAAATCTATTCTTCACAAAATCTATTTTTTTCAAAATCTATTCTCCAGAAACTATTCTCCAAACCATGGTTTGGTTTCATCCAAACACCCCCGTAATCTCTTATCCTTATTTTGCTTATGTTAATAGAACGTGTTTCTTATTTTCAAACTACCGACATTTACTTCAACTTATGTACGACCAGTGCCCTACTCCCATCGTTTTTCCCCATCCTCCAACTAACATCCTTTATGGTTCCTCAAATTAAAGCTGAGGCATCATGATGGGCTTGCGTATTCTTGTCATTTATTTATTTCCTCAAATGGATAAATAAAGGTCACTAACAAATTACCGAATCCGCATTTTATATTTAATAATGGAAAAGATGCATCAATCACTCTGATCTTATTTCTCAAATGTGTCCAGTACTCTAGTTTTTTTTTATGGTACATTTACATGCTGATCTTATTTTTTTGGTATCTACAGCACCCTAATCTTTTTTTAGTGCATCAGCACCCTAAAGATCAAGGTGGTGGATGTAATTGAAAAAATAACATTGGGGTGGCGAATGGAATAAGAAAATAAGATTAAAGTATTAGACACACAGTATAAAAATCAGGGTGCTAGGGGAATCTTTACTTTTTAATAACTTAAAATTTCTTTTTGAGGAATTCTTCCTTCCCCTAATCAAATTAAATGGTCTCGTACGTGATACGGCCACTCTGGCTTCTCACCTCCCAAAGAGGTCAGTACGACTAGGTATATAAAACGAGGAGTCGCTAACCAACATTTAAAGATCAACATAATTAAAGAGGCTAGGCCATTATGGAAACGAGAAATTAATCTCAATGCGTAAATAATTTAATCTGCATCAATCCATATCCATAGTGTTTTACAGAAAGATCAAAACTTGTTCACTTTGGTAGTCCAAATAAAAGAAAAAGACCTCTGTAAGTTTTGCTTTTTATGTGATCATGTCGTCATCCGAAAAGCAGATTTTGTTTACTCTGGTCGTGGACAAGAATAAGAACAAAGTACTGTACGCTGAAGCAGGAAAAGACTTCGTGGATGTTCTACAAAGTTTCTTAACATTGCCATTAGGAACTGTTTCGAAACATGTAAGTGAGAAATCTTCTGTGAAGTCTTGCGGATTCAACTGTGCAAGCTCACTGCGTCAAAGTGTACAAAAACTGGGCCTGAAGTACTCTTCTGCAAATGGGGATAAAGAAATGTTGCTTCATCCAAAGATCCCAATGGATGATTATTACAAAAATAATGGTTGACGTAACTATGACAACACACCCTTCTCAAAGGGCTTTAAGGGCTATGTTCGTCAAACAACTTGTTATGTTGTTTCTGATGATCTAAGATTAATGCTTAGCGAAACGAATACAACGTTGTGGATGGTACGAAGTCTCGGAATTGAAGATGTTAATGAGAGATTAAGATTGACTTTGAATATCACTCAGAAAGAGGTTTGAGTTTAATTCCCATGTGAATTTTTTCTCTTTCCTGTAATGTTTATATGTATTTGAATTCTTCTTGCTCAATTCATCAAGTCTTAACCTTCATGTGTGCGTTTTTTGGTTTTGACTAAGGCATTGGATCTTCTGAAGGTCTCATTATTTTTCAAAGACACCACTTACGGATCTATTCCTGCTCAAAAAACTCCGTATTTATCAGAACTCCGAAACCCAAGTACTGTCCAATAATGTAAAGACCAATGAAGTTAAAGGAAACGTGGGTTTAAGGATGAAGTTGAAGGTAATGATATCAAAATCTGAGCGCAAAGTACCGTTTGCTGAGGCGGAAGAGGATTTCATAGATCAACTCCTCAGTCTCTTGACTATACCAGTAGCTGCAGTTGAACTTCTTGAATAAGGAAACTCCGGTTTGGGCTGTATTGACAACTTTTGTAAGAGCTTCGCTGATTCGGATGAAACTAGGGTTTTCGATTGGAGTTTTCGTCATCTAAAGAACAACCTTCTCAATCCTCGTATTGCACCAACAAAAGCCAGAAACCAGGTGTTACCAGTTTATGTATCAGGAAGTTCCGCTGGGAATAATGTAGGTGTTTGTGTAAAGTCAGGAACAAAGTTCATGGTGACGGATAATTTGTGCGCAGAACCATTTTCATATCCATCTTCTTTATGAGTTCTGGTTGAATCCAAAGTTGCTGAGCGTGACTTGGATGAGATGGACTTAAGTATTGGGGTTAATGAGGTACGGTTAAGCTTAGATAATTGATGTTCTCTCAATTTCAATCGGTTTCTGAAGTGTTTTCAAATTAAATGATCTAATATTAACTATTTGTTGTCTCTGTTTCAATATCTTGCAGGCGTTTGGAATTCTAAAGGCCGCTTTGTTAGCTACATCCGCTCTTACAATTGGGTTGAGGCCATTGCTTACTGTTGTTAAACAAGAGAAGTGATGTTAAGCATTACCATAATGTTAATGGCTTTTTCCTGTTTAGTTTTTTCTTATGTTGATTTTGTTGGTACTCTAACTGGGAGATTCTGCCATGGATTTTACACGCAAAGGGAATATGGAAGTTATTAATCACGATTAATTCACCACTTTCTTTTTTCTTTCTCGATGAAACATATATATATATATATAATGAAAGTAGTTTTATAACTCTTTAGCGCATTTATAAGAACTCAAAAGATACGATCCAGTCAGACTTAAGATATAGTTTAACAGACTGAATGCATACTTATTTCACTATGTAAGAGGAAATTCCAATAAGATAAAAAAGAAAAAATACTTGGAAGGAGGACATGGACAAACTTGTAACACATAGGAAACGTCAAAATTTATGTGAAGGTGAGATGATTATATTCAATAGCACTTCTACATGTGTAAGGCAAAATTTCAGGAAAAAAAACTGAAATTAGTATTTTTCAATTTAAGAACCTAACCCTTTAAAATGACATAGAAGGACGTAAACCAAAATTGAAATTTTAAAATTCAAAAAAAAAAAAAAAAAACCCCTTTGTTAATCCCATTGAAAAATCTGTTGTTAATCCAAAATTGAGATTTATAATTTCACAATCAAGACTTATTATTTTCAGATAGATTGTTATTATTTTTAATTAATTTACATGTTATTTCACTTGTTAAGAATCAAGAGAAAATGTATCGTTAATCCCAAATCGAGACTTATAATTTCACAATTAGGACTTGTTATTTTCAAATAAATTATTATCATTTTTAATTAATTCACATTTTATTTCATATGTTATTTCACAATCAGGACATGTTATTATCATTATTGTTAGGAAAAATTATATTGTTAATCCTAAGTTGATACCTGTTATTTTACAATCGAAAAAAATTGTTATTCATGAAAGGGCATTTTTATCATTTTTCTTGAATTTAAAATTTTCAATTTAAGTTTACTTCATTTTCTATTATTTTGGAGTATTAGGCACCTAAATTGAAAAATACTAATTGCAGGGTTCTTTTTCTAAAATTTTCCTTATATATGATTACTAAACAACATGAAATTTATAATATAATATTACATATTATGTAACATGTGATTTATATTTTGATCTATTTAATAAATACAAACTACTTCTCTGATCCTTAATTTAAGACATATTTTTTTACAATAATTTATATTATAAAATAATTCGTATATTTATGACTAGAGGAGTATAAAGAAAATATTATGTTGCCGCGGTTATCTTAGTGTATTTGTAGTGGTCGCAATTGCTACTAACATGAGTAGTGGCTAGTGATTTTGACAAAAGCTAAAAATTTACCGCGGCGATGCGTTTGTTAGCAAGAGTCGCTACGCACTCGTTAAACCTGCTACAAAAATCTTTTTGTTTTTTAGTTACATATATAAATATCTATAAGCTAAGCATATATAAAACAAATATTAAAAATGTAAAATATCAAATATTAAAGGATTTATTCAACTTTGACTGTGGGAGAATATGACTATAGAGATTCTTACAATCAGAGTCTTTGTTTCAAGCACAAGCTAGGGCAAGTAGTAATTCCTTCATCACATAAAATATATGATATATGCCAAATGCTACCTCTGGTCATAATTATGAGACCTCGTTTATAGTCTATAAATGAGGTCATATAATTAGAACTAGATGTAGTATATAATATATATGTAAGTTTATGGTGACTACAATAAACACAAATAACAGTTAATGGATAAATAAAGGTCACTAACAAATTAAAAGAGATAAAATTTCCAACATACACATAATTACTTGAATCACTTTTTTCCAATCCAATTCAGAGTACTTAATTATGGATTAGAATAAACAAATTGAAGAAGTAGAGGATGGGTTTCAAATTGGCACATATGAAGCTCATTCAAAGTGATCCAAGCCTCTAATCCTCCATCTCCAGAACAAGTTGGCATCAAAATGATCACATTTTTTATAGGCACTCCAATAGTACAGACCCAGGTTGGCTTGCCCCATCCGAAACTTGTTTCATAAAAACCAAACCTCACCCAACTACTGAAGCTATAACAAGGAACATCTTTCTTAGCCACCAACTTGTGTGACATTGGTTCAAGAGTCTCCATAAGCTCCTGACCATCTCCTTGAAGCTTACGCACATAATTTCCATCAACCATTTTTATGGTTTTTCTCACTACTTCTACCAAATCTTGTAGCTTCATCTTCGTTTCTTTGTCAACTTCAAACAATGGAGAAATTGCATATACAAAAAGATTACCTAGATTTTGTCAATGGAAAGCTCAAGTTAAACAAATGAATATAATGAAAGCACTCATAATTAAGTACGTTAGTGAAAGTACGCATGCCAACATCACCTAAAGAATTTTCCAGCAACGACGGCTGCATCCGGCCACGGATGTTCACGGCATGTAACAGGAATGAAGTACTTTTGTCACTTGGTTCTGTGTTTCTTGCAGCTTCCAACGCCGATTTCCATATCAAAGCTGTCACAGCTTCAACTCTGGTAGGTTTAAAGCCACAACCTCTTGAAATTTCTTCTTTCAATTTGCACAAGCTATTTTCACTAAACAGAAATCTCTTTGTTGTAATGTTTTTCTCACCTACCCTGTCATTGATGTCAATCCCTACGCCTTTGGGTGGAAAAAGAAAAGAAGCTTCCATATTAAGAGGTGAAGAAGAAGCTTCTCCCATTGCCCTTTGGGACCAAGCTTTGAGGAAAGAAGCTACTGATGTTGCGTCACAAACCTTGTGTGAGATGCACAAACCAATTGCTATACCTCCACAGCAAAACTCAGTAACCTGAACAGCCATTATTAGACGATCTTCATCATCATCGTCTAGTTTAGGCTTATAGGGATCTAATGGAAGAAACCCTTTAATCTCATTGAGTTGTTCGTTAGTATTACCCTTGAGAAAATCTGAGAGCTTTGAGGGGACTCTAGCTTTAAGGTAAAGGACACCCTCATCATTGCAATCAACATAGAGATTGCTTTTATTTCTTTTGATTCTTCCACTGAATGGATAATAGAGAGTGAGAATTTGAGATAGCGAAGTCTTCAACTTTTGAGACACTTTGAAAAAATCATGATCAGAAGCAAAGTAGAAGAGAACAACGGGAACATAAAAAGAAGGAGGAGTAGCTATCTCGTCAAGGAGAGAAATTTGGAAGTGTTTAAGGTGATTCGGAGTTGGAGATAATGGCTTTATGGTGACTTGGGATACAATCTCAACCTTAGCTTCTGCCATTTCTCAGACAATATTAGAAAAGAATTGGTTCAGTAGAATTGCAAGAAGGTTGTGATGAGGTTTGGTTGATTTTCTTGGGAGAGACTATAATATATATATATATATATATATATATATAAAATAGATGCGAACTCTTTTGAAGGTGTTCAAATCCATAGGTTGGACGGGTTATTAATTAGGCCAACCCATCATAAGTTTGAGTTGAATTGTCCATCTATATGAGTAAATGTTGCAACATGCAGATTAAAATCATATTTTTAATATTATTTATTCAATAATAAGATCCATAAGTCCATAACCTCTTCTTTTTAATGAAAAAAAATATTCAACAGCTCAAATTCATCTCAATTTAAGCGTATCTCACACAAGTGGCTCTTGTTTTATTTATTTTATTTCTTATGAGCACCGGGGCAAAACGCCTAAATTATTCATTCACCACTTAAATGAGTCTAAAGCTAGCATAGCCCTTTCCTCCTGATTTAATGCAATTAAACGTATGTAGGGACATAAACATATTAATATCAAAATCAAACTCAGAATCTTATGGTGTAAATATTATATGTGTGGGTGTGTCAAAAGAAGAGTCTCACATTGTTTGAAATTCTAGAGATCCAAGTGATAAGTAATTTTGAGCTACTAAATGAGCAAAAAAGAGAAGTGTGCTCGTACGCATAACAGGCTATCTGAGATGGATCTAGTAATTTTCCCTCACCTTTCATGCACTAGTCAAATGCAGTATTAGGCGCTCTTTATGAAAAATATCTATCTAATTAATTCACTATTTTAATCGCCATTATGCCTTTTCAATATTTGTAACCAATGTCTTTAATAATTCTAAATCCTCATTAAGTGAGCTAACATAATTTTGCAACTGACATTTAATTATGTTTAAGTGCCTAATGATCTCTTGTGATTCATGCCCTATAAATGGGGCTTGAGACCATAGATCACTGCCCAACCTCTAAGCTCTTGGACAACTTTTTTTGTTTTTTCTCTTTTGTTGTCCTACTTACCCTATTTTTATAGGAAAAATCTATTTAATCTTAGAGAGTGTCACTTATTAGTTATTACTTTGTTGATAGTTACTCCCTCCGTTCCTTATTATAAGAGACATTTGATGTTTATGGTATGTTCCCATATATAAGAGATACTTAAAAGTTGTCTCTATTTTTTTGTATTGATTTCCTATTTTACCCCTATTTATTTTGTCTCCAACTCATACTCTCCCTCCCTCCCACTTCTCTTTTTTTCAATAATTTAATTGTTCTATCTCATACTCTCTCTCCTTATTAATAGGGGTATTGTTGGAAAAAACATTATACTTTTTATACATTAATTGTCCTTAACTAATTTTAACTGTTTTTTTGATCAACGTGATTTGGTTATTTGTCTCTTATAATAAAAAACGGAGGGAGTATAAAATATTTCTTAAGGATGATATTAATAAGGCACGACTTGAACCTGCTATTAATTCTCTTTAGGTGTTGTCAGTAATAAGATTTGCGTGGTGTTATGGGGTTAGAAAATTTGCTAAATTTCTAGAGAATTTCAGTGCTGCCCTGCCAACATCTCATCTAGAAATACTACCTCCAGTCATAATTATAAAACCCTATTTATAGACTATAAACAGAGTTTTATAATTAAAACTGAAAGTAGTAGTTCTAAAATGTTTTGATAGTCACTCTCGTCCAGTCGGCTGTCAAATTAAAAAAGTGTCATCGGCTTTAAAAAATCTTTTGATCAGATCGTAGCGAGTGGACACATATCATGTCAATTCCCGCAATAAATATTTCTGTTGCCTTTTCCAGTGGGACGCGTAGCAACAAATTTAAATGCTACAGATGACTGTCGGTTGGGTTCACAAGCTAGTCAGACGAGTGGGTGTTTAAATTATTTTTTAAAAAATAATTTTATTATATATAAACTAAATATATAAAAAAATTTTAGGGAGAAATCACAAAAAAAAAACCTTAAAATTTGAAAAACATAGATAAGAACCCGTACCAACTTCACTATGGTTTTTGATAGCTTCATGACATATTATTATTGTCAAAAGCCATTGTGAAGTTGTCACGGATCTTTATCTTCGTTTTTCAAATTCCAAGTGCTTTAATTGTGACTTTCCCAAAATTTATTTCGATTTCAATTTATGTAAAAATATTTTTTTAAAAAAATGTCATCCTAAAAAAGTGATGAGGGTGATACTCTCTCCATTCCATCCACAGATGTACGTCTCTGGTCCACCTTCGGTGCTCATCTCTAAAAATGTCATCCTTCGGGAAGATTACAAGTATGGCTGAACTTTTAAAAAAATGACAAGCATTTCCTCCATACCTTTATAAAAAATAATTATTAAAATTATGAGATTCAAAATATTCCTCTATCTTATTGATAGAACAAAGAAAGAATACATTTGCTAGTCCTCTTTAAAAGGTATTAGGAAAATTTTTTTGCATAGATATATAATTTTACCCTTCATTTATTATTGTGTTCACTTTATTTATACAAAGTATAATATATATTAAATGAGGATACAGTTAGAAAGTGGTTAAATTTTAAATGAGAGTTAATAAAATTTAAGGTTTTTCTTAGTATGTGTGAAACATACTGAAAGTGACTTATAAATAGAACCATAGGAGTATTAGTTAAATGTAATTAATTGAAATAAATGTGTAAAATATATAAATATTTTTCAATTATATCCTTAATTGTAAAGAAAATATCTGAGAGATAACAAGTGAAAATTTATTGCAGAAAAATAATAAGTAGTATATATTTAATGGGGTAAAAAAATTTTAAAAAAAACTAGTTTAAAATTTCAGGAAAAAAATTTGTTTTTACCATTTAGCAACATTGTTATAAGAGAGATTGTTTCTTATAAAAATTGACGGATTGAGTAACATTTGTGTTTTACTATCATGTAATAAGCCTAAATGAAATAATAAATTGTAGAGTTAAGTTGTTGTTTAAGTTGCATTTAGCATTCTAAAATATAACTTTTAGTTGCATTTAGTATTTTAAATTAAGTTTTGCTAGATCAAGCATTTGAAAATGGTTTTTTCAGTAATACTTAATATCCTTTGTAATTTTTTGTGTCTCCAGCAAACTAAGTTATTTTTTAAATAGCATTCAATATAACTTAAATATCGGATACTCATTTCTATTGAGAAAATGAGCGAATTTACTATATTGACCTTATTAAGTGAGTTAACAATTTTGCAACTGATATTTAATTGTATTTAACTGCTCAATGCTCTTTTGTGATTCATGACCTATAAATGGGGTATGAGACCAAAGTTTATCACACCCCCAAGCTCTAAGCTTTCAGGTAACTTTCTTTATTTTTTCATCTTTACTTTTATAGGACGAATCTATTTAATTCCAAAAAGTATCACTTATGGCTTTGCCGCTCTCAAAGATACTGTTCGACACGATTTGAATTTACTATTGCCCTCAAGAAGATTTGCATAGTGTTATAGAGTTAGAAAATTTGCTAAATTTTGAGAGAATTTCGGTGCGGCCCCGCCAACATCTCATCCAGAAATGACAAATGACATTACGACGATAGTCACTCTCAGTCCATTGGCTGTCAAATTGAAGAAGTGCCATCGGCTTCAAAAAAATCTTTTGATCAGATCGTAGTGAGTCGACACATGTCATATCAATTTCAGCAATATATTTCTGTTGCATTTTTTATTGGGACAAGAAGCGTACCCACAAATTCAACTGATTGTCCGTTGGGTTCACAAGCTCGTCCACCAAGCAGGTGTTTAAATTAGTTTTTTAAAAATAATTTTATTGTATATAAAATAAATATACAAGAAAAAAATTTATATCGACTTTGACTTATGTAAAAATAATTTTTTTAAAAAAATGTAATCCTAAAAATGTGATGAGGGTGATATACTCTCCATTCCATCCACGGATGTACTTCTCTAGTCCAACTTCGGTGCTCATCTCTTAAAAAGTCATCTTCTGGGAAGATTATAAGTATTGGCTGAATTTTAAAAAAATGATAAGTATTTCCTCCATCCATTTTTATAAGAAATACCTATTAAAATTATGAGATTCAAAATATTAGTTAAATTTAATTAATTGAAAGCAATAAATATGTAAGATATATACATATTTTTTTTAATTATATTTTTTATTGTAAAGAGAGTACATCTAGAGGAATAATAAGTGGCATATATTTAATGGGGTAAAAGTGAAAAAACTAGTTTAAAATTTCAGAAAAAAATTTGTTTTTTTTACGTTTATCAACATTGCCATGAGAGAAATTGTTTTCTATAAAAAGGGACCGATTGACTAATATTTGTGCTTTAAAATCATGTAATAAGCCTGAACGAAATAATAAATTCTAGAGTTAAGTTGCATTTAGCATTCTAAAATATAACCTTCAGTTGTATTTAATATTCTAAATTAATTTTTGCTACATAGAGTGTTGGAAAATATTTTTTTCAATAATACTCAATATCCTTTGTAATTTTTTGTGTCTCCAGCATGCTAAATTATTTTTTAAATGGCACCCAGTATCTTACATATCGGGTGCTCATTTCTATTAAGAAAATACTTAAAGAGCAAAATTTATGATATTGACTTCATATTTAACAATTTTTTATGCAATCTTGCTCATCAAGTATTTTCTTATAGTAAGTATGAGCACTTTATATTTAAGATACTAAGTGCTAATTAAAAATAATTTAGTGTGCTAGATACCCAAAAAATTATTGAGAAAAATGAGTACTACTGAAAAAATGATTTCAGATGTTAGAAGTAGCAAAAAATTAATTTAGAATACTAAGTTTTACTATCTCGGGTCTTTAATATAAGACTTTGTTTATTTTTATTTTAGCCTTAAATGTAAGACCCCAATCCACTTTATGTCTCATATTTGTGTATTTTTTTTAAGATAGTCTTTCTAATAATGGTAATTCTAGCCAATATACTTGATTAGTAAGGATATTTTAGAAAAAAACAACACCTATTTATTACAAATAACTAACTTAACTAATTTTTTTTAATCTTTTTAAATTAGTTAACTAGTTTTTATATTTAGGATAGGAAGTAGTACTAGTGAAAAGTATATTTTATGCTAAATACAACTCTACTCTAGAATTTGACTTAAGTTACTAGCTGTTGTGGGCTGTGGCCGAGGTTGCTAGGCATTGCCTAGGGGGTTGAAGGACCCAAGTGGATGAAGCCAAAGCCCATGGGCTGTATGGAACCAATCAAGACATGGTGATTTGTTCACAACTTCTCTCTATTTGCCTGATAGAGTTGATATGCTGATGATCGAGAAGATGATTCAGCGCTTGATTGGAAACGGCACACTGATAGAGTTTCTTTCAAATGTGATTTTGTCTCATGCACAGAATTCTTTTCTTGGCTAAAACATACTCCTTCTTTCTAGTCTATAATTTAAGACCTTTCGTAAAATTTAAGTGATTCCTAATATTATTCTTGTTCATTATACTAAATTCTTCTATCATACTCATCTGACCCTATTTACAAGATAGAGAGAATATTTTTTTCATCTTACTTATAAATCACTTCATTGAATTTTTATCATAAATGTGCTATTTTGTCCTTCATTTATTATAGTATAAATAATTATTTTTTTGAAATGGGTATATATATTAAATAGGGATAAAATTGAAAAGTTGTTATATTTTAATAGAGTTAATATAGTTTGAAGTTTTTTTTTGTTTATGTAAAACATGTTGAAAATATTTTATAAATAGGACCAAAGGTATTAATCTCTACTCTCTTACTATCCTTATTGAATATGGACATATTTGGAAAAAAATTTTAATATTTATTAAAAGGAAAAATTGGTTAAAAAAAAAATCTCTGTTTGAAAATTTAATTGGCTAAATGGACTTGAATTTGAACATATGTAATTATGATCCGTGAGTGTAATATATCTTCCGTTGTATGCAAATGACTTCTGTATTGATGATTGTTACACATCATTAATGATATGCTGCATACAGCAGAAGATAAGTTACACTCACAGATCATGATTGTACTCGCTCAAATTCATATGCTTTTAGCCATGGTTATCAAACCAAGATACGAATTGTGTATCGGAAAGCCGGTTTTATGAATCTTGAATCGTACCGTATCGTGAATCGTAAAATTCATGAACAAATATTAAGGATAATATATAAGTAATTTTCATATGAAAAAATATTAGAAGTTTGTAAATATTAGGTGCTATACACTGTCCAAAAAAAATAAAATAGCCAACATATGAAATTTTAAACATAAATAGTCCCCAAAATCAATTCAAAAACCAAACTCCTAACTTAAAAAGACTAAAGTCACTAAACATAAAATTCAATTCATCATTCATCATCTCCAAGATCAATGTCACTCAATTCATGATCATCCTCCATTAATAATGTCACTTCTTCATCATCCTCCTCTTCCCCATCTTCAACATTATCTTCATTCTCATTCTCTTGTTCCACTATAGATTTCCCTTAGCTATTGGTTTTGGCATTCAAATTGCTTGGACCTAAGGGAAAAACAGAAAGCTTAAATAAGTATGATTTTATATATTTAAACTAAAATCAACTTATGTTTAGTTTTAAAATATTATACCTCTCTTTCTTTTCTTGCTTGGAGCTCTTTCATCAAGAGTGAAACTCTCATGTATGTCCATCCATGACCCATCCACTGGCAAGCATGGGTTTTCTTTTTCAGTGATCCACTCATCATCAGATTCAATATCTGATAAACAAATTGGATCATATGTCCCTCCTTTTTCCTCTCTAATATTTTGTCTCATCTCAAGTTGAAGGTTGTACTTGACAAAGACAAGTGCATTTAACCTTTGTTGTTCTAAGCGATTTCTTCGTTTAGTATGCACTTGATCAAATGTGCTCCAATTTCTTTCACATCTAGTAGCACTACATGTGAGACTCAAAATTCTCATAGCTACCTTTTGTAACTCCTTGCCTTCTCCTCCATAACTTTCCCACCAAAGAGCTAAAAAATAAAATAAAATAATTAGGAATGTTTTTCAAAATTCAGATTTATTAGCAAGATTAAAAATTAAATTCTTATAAATAGTATAGACTAGAGAACGATACCAGGTTGTTTTTTGTTTCTAGTATCTATTTCCACGCTCCTTCCAAAAAGTCCCTTGGCAGACTTGAATGCCTCAAGCTGTTGATCAACTAAAAATCTTGTCTTCCTATCCGGAATCATTTTCTCAATAGTTTCATATAAACCAAAATAGACTTCTTGATCCGCATTAAATTTTTCATCATAATGGAACCTAAAAAAATAATGAATAAGTTATCCTTTTCTAACATACAATTAAATAATAAATATTTAAATTTTAAACTTTAAATTGTATAAAACTTACTTGGGATTAAGAAAGTAGGCAGCCGCATGGAGGGGTCTATGTAGTTGTAAATTCCAACGAGTATCAATAATCTTCCATATCTTTTTATACCTTGATTCCTTCTTTTCAACATTGTCAGCAATCTCTTCTTTGGCTCTATCCATTGCTTCATAAATATATGGCATAACAGGTTTAGAGTCACCATCTACAAGTCTCAAAACTTTTACAAGTCGACTTACACACTTTAAGCAATATTTGATGGAACTCCAAAATCTAGAATCCCCAAAAATCATGTCTACCATTTGCTTACCCTCACTTTTACTAGCAAAAGAACTAGAAACCCAATCATCTGAAGCAAACATGGTTCGAAGAGCATTCTTTTGCTGCAATATGCAACTTAGTGTAAGATAAGCTGTTGCAAATCTTGTCACTGCTGGTCTAGCTAATTCTCTTCCTTTGGAATATTTTCTATACAAGTTAAGGACCCATGTATGCCTATAAATGAATGTTATTTTCTTTGCATTGGTGATGGTATTATAAAATACCGGAAGTTGCCCAATGTCTTCAAGGACTAAATCAAGGCAGTGAGCTGCACAAGGGGACCAAAATAATTTTTTTCTCTTCTCTTCTAACATCTTCCCTGTTGCCACAAGATTTGAGGCACCATCTGTCACAACTTGCACCACATTATCCTCCCCAATTTCTTCAACTATATTGTCTAGTAATTCAAACAATTGTTTAGCATCTTTAATCACACTACTTGTGTCCACCGACTTTAGGAAAACAGTCCCACCAGGACTATTAACTAAAAAATTAGTAAGAGACCTCCTTTTACCATTAGTCCAACCATCACACATCAAAGTACAACCCCATTTCTCCCATTCTCTCTTATACTTCACTAAACTTTCTTGAATTTTATCAACGGCTTTTTTTCAAATGAGAAACTCTCACCTCATGATAACTTGGAGGTTTCAAACAAACCCCTACCATATTCACCAACAGATTTTAACATTTGAATAAACAGTGGACTTCTTACCAAGTTGAATGGTAAAGCATTACCATAGATGCATTTACAAATATCTTTAATTACTAACTCTCTATCTTTTACCATCTCATTCATCATTTTCTGTTTGATAGTTTTTGATGTCTCTTCCTTCCCCTTAGCATCTTTGAGTAGTTGTTTCTTCAAATATTTCAACACAATACTAGCATCTTTTTTTTTTTCTCTCTCTATCTTCTAGCATTTTAACAAATAAATTTTTAACTTCATCAGGAACACTTGTACAGGGACTCACATTCTCTCTAGTTCCAGCCAAATGATGTTTCATCTTGGCTACCCCACCCCAACATTGATGTGAACAGTATTTGCATTTAACTATAAGTCTATGGGGAGAAACACTTTCACAATGTTTCCATGTAATGTCAGCTTCCTTTAATTTTTTTTCTTATTCTGATTCTGACTCATTTTTCCCACCAATATAATATCCAATAAAAAAATAGAGTAAAAAAATTATCAAATAGGAGTAGAAGATTAGAGAAAGAACCAGCAAAGGAGAAGACTTCAATATTCAAACTTCAAAGCTTCCAAATTTCAGCATCATGGAACCGGTAGAAGAGAAGAAAAAAAGCAATTGGCGTGGGGCACAAGATATGGAGTAAAACGTAAAAAGAAGAGCAAGAGGGGAATAAAAAAATAGGGTTTGGCAGTTACTTCCCTTATATAACCGGAAAAAACAAAAAAATTATAAAAAAAGGGGGGTTTCACCGTGTTGGGTCACGCACAGAATCGGGTCGGATGTGCGCGACCCGACGTTACCCAAAATCGCGCGATCCACCGGTGTCGCGCGATTCACGCGATTCCAGTGTGAATCGCGCGATTTAGGCCACAATACTGATGCATTGAAGATACACTGGGAGATTCGTATCTCCCAGTGCAAATTTTGTAACGAATCGTGTGATTCGTATCCCAAATCGCACGATTCTGATAACCATGCTTTTAGCTAGTTAAATTTTCAAACAGGAACTTTTTTTACCAATTTTTCCTTATTAAAACTATCTAAACGTCTTGTAAAATGAACTAAAAATTCCTTATAAGACTTCTTATAATATGGATAAAAAGGAATATGTTTTGTCCTCTAAATTTACATTAACGTTCAGTTTAGTCTTTTAATTCGTTCTCACCGACAATATTTGAATTCAATCAATTCACTTGGCAGCGAAAAAATAATAAATTTATTTATTTATACTCAATATAAATATTTTGAATTTTAGCTTTGTCGGTAATTATTTTGATAAAACCCATGTATCCCATAAGGACTTTGTCATGTTATTTATGTCTCAAATAACCCTTTTTCCTTATAGAAAGAAAAATTATAAATGAGAAAAGAAAAAACAAAAGCATAATGAGATCTCCGTCTCAATGAATATATCCAATATTTCTCATGTTTTTCTATTAGGAAAGATTTTTTTTACTCCTAAATATAAGACCTATTTTATAATATAAATTATATTATAAAATGAGTCTTATATTACGCAGAAGTATATATAATTTAAGGTTATTACAAAATACACTCGAAAGTTGATGGAGACATTTGAGAACAAACTTTTGACGGATATATAAAAGGTCAATAATAAAGGACATAAAACTCCAACACACACACAGTAGATAACATTTAAACTACAACGTACTTGTATATCAATGACTTGATCACTTCTTATCAATAATCCAAAACATATTTAACCAACAACGTAACTCAGAAATTCAGCTAACATTACTCAAACACACACACACACACACACTTCACACTCCAACAATGACTTAATTAGCAAATAGATACAAGTATACATATAAATCAAGGGAGTAGTAAAGGATGAAAAGAAGCAAATTAAAGAAGTAGAGGATTGCTTTCAAATTGGGGCATATGAAGCTCATTTAAGGTGACCCGGGCTTCTATTTCTCCAACCCTAGAAGAAGTAGGCATCAAGATAATCACATTTCTTATTGGGCACTCCAATAGTACAAACCCAGGTTGGCTTGCCCCATCCGAAGTTTGGGTCATATAAACCAAGCCTCAACCAGCTACCGAAGGTATAACAAGGAACACCTTTTTCTGTTACCAAATACATCTTCTGTAAATTTGATTCAAGGGTTTCAAAAAGTTCCTGACCATCTTGTTGAAGCATACTCAGAAAATCCCCATCAACCATTTTTGTGGTTTTTCTCACTACTTCAGCCAAGTAATGTAGTTCCACCTTCATTTCTTTGTCAACATCATGTAATGGAGAAAATGAGGGTATAAAAGAGATTACCTGTGTTTTGATAACGCAAAAGTTCAAATTAAAAAAAACCATTAAAATAATTTATAACCACATCAATAAGTGAAACGTGCTATTGTCACCTAAAGAATTCTCTGGCAATAGCAGCCACATTCGGCCTCGTATGTTCACAGCATGTAACAAGAATGAATTACTTTTGTCACTTCGCTATTAACTTTGTTTATATGAGGTATAATATATCCCTATTTAATATAAGAAAAGAATGGGTTCAGTAGAATTGCAAGAAGGTTGTGATGAGGTTTGGTTGATTTTCTTGGGAGAGACTCTAATATATATAAAATACATTCGAACTCTTGTGAAGCTGTCCAAATCGATAAGTTGGACGGGTTAATGATTAGGCCAACCCATCATAAGTCTTAAGTTGAATTGTTTAACTGGTTTAGCCCACCTTTTTCACACTTTTGAAGCTGATGAAACACTTCACTATTTGGATGGCCAAAATTAAAATCATTTTTATGCATTCAACTTTAATTCGACTCTACTTCTTCTTCTAATTATTCGCCTTGAAACTACTTCTTCAATGGATTCATGAGTGGCAATGGACATGAGTGGGACAGTGAAATTACCTAACTGTCCAAGAGCGTTTGAGTTTGAGTTGAGAAGGAGAGGGAGAGCTGTGCAAGGTATATTGTGACTTGGGAATGTCTAGGTATTAGCTTTGGGGAAAAAAATAATTGTCAAAATGACAAGTGAGCAGCTATCGTTTGCCTCTTGAAACTTGTCATTTCATAGCTTGCAAAGTTGCTTTATTGTTGCCGACACAATGAGACATTTTAGTAATTATGTTCCTTACATGGGACTTTATAGCAATTCTCCCTTTAGTTTTAGAAGTATTTTTCTTCGAATGATATTATTTTGGATTTTTTTTCTTTTTAATTGATAAATTTATCTAAGATAAATTTATATATAAGATTTACTTATTAACTAATTTGAGTATAGATTAAATAAACTAAATAAATCAATTAATTATGACAAATGTGACCTAATTTCTTTAAAGTATACTTACATAATATTAGCCTGTATATACTCCTTGGTCCTATTTATAGGACAGAAAGAAATGGCATTTTTTTATTCTATTTATAGGATACTGAAAATTTTTTTTTGTATGGATATACAATTTTACCCCTCATTTATTATTATGTTAATTTTGTTTATATGGGGTATAATGTATATTAAATAGGGATAAAATTGAAAAGTTATTAAATTTTAAAAGAGAGTTAATAAAGTTTGAGGTTTTTCTTAGTTTGTGTGAAACATGTTGAAAGTGCCTTATAAATATAATAGAAGAATATCAGTTTATAAATTAAATAAATTAATTTAAAAATAATAATAAATATGAGAGGCAAATTGAATTATATATTCACGAATAAATCTAACTTTGATCTCTGACTAATTTTTATAAGGAGCCGTGGAAGCACCGTTCAAGTTTCCTAAAATGCACACAAAATAAAGTTGGCCGTTGACCTATCAATATCCACCATAGGACCATAAGTGAGACATCGCATTAAATTGAGAGCATTAAATTTAGACAACGCCACATTTTTTTGGGTAATGCATCATTTTGCAACATTTGTTATTGACTATGTACAGTAATCTGGTTCTAATAATCTTTTGTTTTTAAATTAATATATTTTTAAGGAAAAAGCAATTAAATAACTTCGCTTAGTGCAAATAATTATTGAAAATTTCTTATTAAAATTTGAAATATTTCTGTTTTAAATCATAATTGAACTAATGTACTAATTGGTCTCACAGTGACATCTCCCACCACACATAAATTTATAACTCTCATCTATGCCATTTAACACATCATTTAAGTGAGTTCCTGAAGCGGAATGAGACCGGGACAACTCTATCCTTATGATTTGGACGGGACACAATGGGATCGGGTAGATACGTTCCGTCTATTTCAAAACCAACTGGACATAAAATATAATAATTCACGATAAACTCTATACAAAGAAAATAAAAAAAATTGATAAAACTTGGCCAAAAATTTGGCAATGATCAAAATTTGGCGAAGAACCTTTATTATAATCTCGAAAGATAGAAAAATTAATAACCTCAAAATGTCTGAAAAAAATCATATAATCCATATAGAAGAACTTGTAAACAACATAATTAAAAAAATATATATAACATTTTAAAAAATATATATATTAGGACAGGATTGAGATGGGACACCATTATCTTCCATCTCATCTCGTCTTGAGAAAGTTTCGTCCTCTCAAACAAAAATTTTCAAGATAGGACTATCACGTTTTGAAATGATCAGATGGGGATGAAACACCAAGATGGAATAGGACACAATCGAATATGAAAGTTAGCTTTTTAATTTCAAAATTTAGAATGTAAGTGATATCATGAAAACGATTTTATAATCTGAAAAAAAAAAAAATACAAGGAGCATGTGTATCAAAACTACTCAGTACTTGTTTGGTTGGACGTTTCAGTAGCCTGAAAATAGCTTATGAATCTAACAAACACGTTTGCCAATTAAGCATATGTCTGATTGAACTTTTGGCCCATCCTACTCATGGGCCAAAAGTGAGATTAGAAGGACAATTTTACCGCGCTCGTGGCTGGTAAGAATCACTATGATACAATAATTACTGTGTCAGAAAACATTTTCTCACTCTTCTCATTCGCTCGTTCCTACTCGACTTCAACGAACCACTCTCGTATACTATTGTCCAAAATTGAAAAGGCATCCGCTCTAGCATTTCAGCAGGAAAAGCATCAGCACGTCCCTGCTGATGACATTCAGTTAGGAAAAAAGCTTGAAATGTGTGTTTCAAATTTCATAGGAAAAAAATTTGCAATATAAATAATCTATAATTTTTTAAAATTATGTTTCATTTTATACTTACAAATTTTATTATAATATTTTTAATTTTTTAAAATATATTTCAGTCATAAAATTTCACTTCTTCCTATTAAAATAATTTAAATTCATTATATTATGTAAATTCGTTTTTTATCCTTTTTTATTATCTAATAAAAGTCACACCAATTGTGATAATTTTACAAATTAAACTTATTTATTCAATCATATTCAAAACAATTTTTCTACTCTTACAAGCTAACTTTTTAAGAATCTAATCCAAATATAAATTACATTATCCATTCCAACTTTTCTATTAAAAAAATTAAAAATAAACTATTTTTTCTACCGCCTATCCAAATGGATGCTTGGAAATCATGACAATTTTTTTTTCATAGATTGATAAATCTCACTTGCAAATTAGGAGTCAGAAATTATAGTTGTAAATTAGGAAATATGACGTCCAATTGAATATTATTATCAAATTGAATATTTCTTTTTTTTTTAATGACGAATTTTGCTTTCAAATTAATGATTATCAAGTTATAAATCATTGGTCCTTATAGAATTACCAAAAGATTATAAGAAAGAAATTTAATTACTAAAAAATCTCAATGATAAGTGACAAACTAAAATATGTTATCATTCTCTATTTTAAAACTTGTCATTGCTTATTCTTTACTAATTGATAGATTTTAGGGTAATTAAATCTTCTTTTTAGGATCTGATTGTAATCTTTTTATCCCTATTCCATTTATATTAACAGAACATGTCCCCCCCCCCCCCCCCCCCAAAAAAAAACTACCGACATTTACTTCAACTTATGTACGTCGAGTGCCCTACCCCCATCGTTTTCCCCCATCTCCCAACTAACATCTTTTATGGTTCCTCGAATTAAAGCTGAAGCAACATCATGGGCTTTCGTACTCTTTTCATTTATTTTCTGTGAGAAACAAGCAGACCCAATTATCTGAATAATACCATGTATTATTAACACTGCTTCACACATACATCAGTCCACCAAAAGCAATATTTATAGGCACGGGAACCCAACTAGGAACCTAACAAAATTTACAAGAAAGCCCAAGACCCTACCTACCCAATTAAATCACAACACTGAATATGTTTAACACCCCCCTCAAGTTAGGAACTCTATATTCACAGGTTCCTAACTTGCTCAAGATATATTCATGTTGTGGTCCTCCAAGAGCTTTTGTTAGGATATCTGCCAATTGTTCTTCAGAGCTGACATGCTTGAACATTATCATTCCAGCTAAGAGCTTTCTCTTACAAAGTGGCAGTCAATTTTTATATGCTTGGTCCTCTCATGAAAAACTGAGTTTGAGGCTATATGAGTGGTAGACTTGCTGTCATAATGTACTTTTACAGGTTCAACACCATGAACTTGTAATTCTTTCATTAGTCCTACAAGCCATGTGATCTCTACTGCGGCCATTCTTAGCGCCTTGTATTCTGCCTCTACTGAAGATATAGAAACAGTGCTCTGTTTCTTACATTTCCAGCAAACAAGAGAACCTCCAAACTTGATTAGAAATCCAGTAACAGACCTCCTTGAATCTATGCAGCCCCCATGATCTGAATCGCAAAAGCATTCCTAGTCTGAAGAGCCATGGGATGAGAGATATATGCCACATCCTGGACTATCCTTAATGTACTTGACTAGCTGCAATGCTGCCTTCAAATGAGACTCCTTGGGTTCTTGTATAAATTGGCTTAATACCTGTACAGTAAAAGAGATATCAGGTCTGGTTAAGGTCAAATACAAGAGCTTACCAATAAGTCTTCTATAGACTCCAAAGTCTTCAATATAATGATCATGTCTTGTCTCTTGTGCTGTGAGCTTTAAATTTTGTTCCATAGGTGTTGTAACAACTTGTCCCTCATCCAAACCTGTTTGATCAACAATCTCACTAGCATACTTTCTCTGACTGAGAATAATACCATGTTCAGATCTCAAAACCTCTAAACCAAGAAAATACTTTAGGGGTCATAAATCCTTGATTTTAAACTCTTTGTGCTGAAAAGATTTTACTTCATTTATAATTTGAACATTACTACCAGTAATCATTAAGTCATCAACATATGCAAGCAGGAAAACAATACCAGTTTTAAATTCCTTTTGAAATAAAGCATAATCATACTTGCTTTGCTGAAAACCCCCTTTGATTAAAGATTGAGTTAATTTTTATTCCATTAGCGTGAAGCCTGTTTTAATCCATATAGAGATTTTTGAAGCTTAAAGACTTTGAGCTGGTCAGATTTCTGCTCAAAACCTTGAGGTATAGTCATATAGACTTCCTCATGCAAATCTCCCTGCAGAAAAGCATTATCCACATCCATTTGATGTAGAGACCAATCATTCAAAGCAGCTAGTTTAAGAACAGTTCTAATAGTGACTATTTTAACAATCGGGGAAAAGGTCTCATAAAAATCAACTCCCTCCTTTTGACTATAGCCTTTAGCAACAAGCCTAGCTTTAAACTTATCTATCTTTCCATTAGCCTTATATTTCACTTTGTACACCCATTTACACCCTATTGGTTTCTTTCCTTTAGATAAAGTCACTATCTGCCAAGTTTTATTTGCTTGCAAGGCCTTTATCTCATTCTGCATAGCAGTGACCCATCTAGGGTCTTTAGAAGCTTACATATAATTATCCGATTCTATTTCCTTATCTATGGCAGAAAGAAAACACTTACAGGAATCAGTTAAATCATCACAAGTGATACAAGAAAGCAAAGATTCATAATTTTGAGTGCGTCAAGGTGGAATATCACATTCATAATCTTTAGTCCAATTTGGTGGTTGTCTGTTTCTAAGAGGCCTACTGGATTGCATAGAAGAGGATTGATTAGGATTAGTTTCTCCTGAATGTCAACTCTATAACTCCCTAGCAGGTTCTTGTGTGTCTGTATATCTATTATGATCATGTTCAACCTCATCCTGCATTATATTAAAGGGCTGTTAATTATGATTATCAATCAAGAAAGGGTCAATTATGACTTTATTGGCTTCCCCTTGACTAATATTATTAGCATCTTTAAAAGGGAATTTGTTTTCTAGAAAAGTAGCATGCCTCGTAACAATCAAGTTCTGATTTTTAATATTATATAGGAAATATCCCTTTTGAGTAGTAGGATATCCTAGAAAAACACAAGACTCAGCTCTAGGTTGTAACTTATCTGTGCAGTTTAAATTCATAGCAAAGGTAAGACATCCAAAAATTCTTAAATGCTTGATGGAAGGTGGTCTTTGATGCAGTAATTCATAAGGTGTAACATAGCCCAAGGATCTAGAGGGTAAGCGATTTATCAAGTAAGCAGTAGTTCTAACCCCTTCCCCCCAAAACTTTGTAGGAACATTTGATTGAAACATAATACTCCTAGTAACATTCAAAATGTCCCTATGCTTCCTCTCAACAATACCATTTTGTGGGGGGGGGGATAAAAGGACAAGATCTTTGGTGTACAATCCCTTTAGTGGCAAAAAATTCACTCATTTCATTGTTAATAAATTCTCTTCCATTATCAGTTCTAATAGATTTAACTTTGACAGAAAACTGATTTTCAGAATAAGCAATGAATGTCTTGAGAAATTTCCCAGCCTTAGATTTATAATGCATTAAGAAAACCCAAGTTGCTCTAGAATAGTCATCTACTATACTTAAAAAATATCTGTGCCCTTGATGTGTAGGTGTTCTGTAGGGACCCCACACATCAATATGTAGCAATTGAAAGCAGAAAGAAGACTTAGATATACTGGAAATAAAAGGCAACCGAAGTTGCTTAGCTTGAATGCATATCTCACATTTATTACTATCAAGAGTACAATCAGTAGCTTTCATGTCACTTAAATGTTTCATGACATCCACAGGTGCATGTCCAAGTCTAAGATGCTAAAGAGAAAAATTTACAACATGTATAGAATCATTTTTGTTTACAGTATGCATGAATTCAGAAGTAATTTCTCTTTTAAGCAAGTAAAGGTTTCTTGAAAGTCTACCAATCCCTTTGATCATCCCATTGAACATGTCCTGCAAGACACAAATATTAGGGAAGAAGGAAGCCACATATAAACTATCTAAAGTGATCTTAGTAATAGAAATTAGGTTATAGCAAAATTCTTTTGCATATAAAATATCTTTCAAAAAAATATTCTTGGTAACTCTAACTTGTCCAACATGAGTGATCCTAATTCTTTCACCACTAGGAATAGGTAGACCAATATAAAGAGCATATTTATCTAAGAAGGAAAGACTACAAACTATATGGCAACTAACCCCAGAATCTAGAATCCATTCAGAGTCCAAAGTTTACAGTCAAACCTGGAGTAGTTGCTTGAATGCTCACTGCATTCTTACTTGGATCTGAACCACATTTGAGCAACTCCAGAATTTGCTTATATTGATCTGGTGTGAATAGTGAACTTTGAGGTGCTTTATTATTGCTAGACGACTTTACAGAGTCATTTACAGCTGGGTTGACTTAGTATTCTTGATTCTTTCTTCCCCTGCCCGATCCAAACCTAGGTGGGAAACCAACAAGGTGATAATAGGTTTCCCTTTCCTATGGCAGTGGGTACATTCGTCTTGGGTTCTTCCTCTCCCACGGCCTCATCCGCGACCTCTACCTCCTCTAGTGGTGTTAGTAACCAAAACAGAACCTTCTGACAGAGCATTGGGTTGTCCAAACGAAATATGCCTGTATGTTTCTTCTTGGACGACCATGGAATACGCCTGATTTGGAGATGGGAGAGGCTTCATTAAGAGTATTTGACTTCGAACTTGATGGAATACCTCATTAAGTCCTATAAGAAATTGGAACAGCCGTTGTTCTTGGACGCTCTTGGCATATTCTTTAGAAGAGTGGTAGGAACAAGTAGGAATTGGGACTAACGATGAATGTTCGTCCCATAATTCCTTCAACTTCGTGTAATATACAGACACGGCCATAGTCCCTTGTACAAGTGAGTTGATTGACCAATAGAGAGTAAAGATTTTTGCACAATCGATCACATCAAATCTCTCCTTGAGATCAAGCCATACTGAATGTGCGTTTGAGGAAAAAACCAGTCCACTAGCTATTTGAGCGTTGACCGAATTGATGACCCAGGATAATACAATGGCGTTCACGAAGACAGGTTCCTTGAATGAAACCCACCTTATTTTTGCCCAAAAGAGCTAATTGCATAGCCCGACTCCATATGGAGTAGTTTTCAGATCCCTGAAGGACTTGAGAAACAAGTGTGTGCGCTTGTGTGTCAGCCGGGTACAAATATAGAGGGTGTTGGAAATCAAGAATTTGGGTTTTCAGTTCATCTGGCTCTGGCATGGTGAATTGACTTGACTACGGGAAGGAACAGAACAAAGAACGGATGAAAGTGGAGAATGGACGAAGGTGGAGGAGAAAAAAAACTGAGGGCAAATGATCAAACTAACCAGGGAGAATGAAAGCCTTTCTTGACAATTATTGTTGATTGGTCATTCAAAAAAAACAATGCGATGACCGGTTCGTACAACGAATGAAAAGAAGCCTTCAACTCAGTGATTCGTCAGAGACGGAGATTTAGAACGACGAGCTACGCGAGGAACAAAACAACTGATGAAATCACAACTCTCTATGGTGTGATCTGGTAAGATGGGACGGAAAACTTTAATCCCTAGTTCTGGTGAGCAGAAGGACGAAGAAGGGAATTAGGTTATTGAACTCAAATCAGAGGGGACCTCAATATGAACCAGACCCGATCTTCATCTTGGATCAAAGAGGACCCAATACCCGAACCATCTTGTATTTACAATGGGCTGGCTCTTGCACCATGAGAAACAAGCAGACCCAATTATCTGAACAATACCATGTATTATTAGCACTGCTTCACACATACATCAGTCCACCAAAAACAATATTTATAGGCACGAGAACCCAACTACGAACCTGACAAAATTCACAAGAAAGCCCAAGAACCTAACTACGTAATTAAATCACAACACTGAATATGTTTAACATTCTGACTCGAGGCTATACATCTTGGTGCCCATTTGAATTAGGGATTAAAAAAGTAACTTATTGTCAATTTGATTTTTGAAAAAATGAAGTTAGATAAAAGTTATATTAGATAAGCTGAATTGTGTTTGGATTGGAGTTTAGAAAAGTTAGTTTGTAAAAGTGAGATTAGTAAAAAGTTGTTTGGATTATGATTGAGTAAAAGTAAGTTTGATTGTAAAATTACCAAAGTGGATATGACTTTTATTGCATGATATACAATAAAAAAATTATCAATTTACAAAATGTCATAATTTAAATTATTTTAATTGGAAGAAGTTCAATATAATAAACAAAACAAAATATATTTAAATTAGAAAATTTACAGAATATATTTTTTAACACGAAAATAATTTTCAGATATAGCTTTAATTCAAATAAAGATTTCCCTATATACCAGAGAAGACACCAAAAGGGGAAAAAAAAACGTGTACAATTCCACCACCTCCTATTTAATTATTTTTTATTTACTGTTATAAAAATGAGCAATATAAGCAAGATTTGGAATGAAAGAGATGAGTAAGATAAGAGAGAAATTGAAAGAAAGAGGAGTGTATTTATAGACTCCAAAACTCAACCAAGGGTTACATAAAATAAATAACAATATGAATTCACATAAGTGTGGTACATGTAACCTTTAAGTTATGGAATAAAAACTACTCCTAAAAACTATTCAGTGGAGAGGTTATAGAGTGTAGAATATGAAAGGTCAAGAGTTGAGAGAATTTATGGACATCCACATATTCTAATATTTATAACATTTACAGCTTTTTCAGAGACCACAAGTCTGGAATCCCCTTTTGTTCTTGATCTCCTTTCTCTCGCTCATTCATCTTGGGTGTGATGGTGGCGACCTAGTTGGTGACAGGTCTGGGAGCACTGGCCTAACGGGAAGGATAGATCGAACAAGGAAAGAGGAGAGGTGTAGATGAAGGAGCGAGATAAGGAGATGGAACGGAGACCCAAAACTGGACATGGCTTAGGGAGGAGATGCGATAGAGATTCCAGAACGGAGAATGAGGAGAAAAGTGAGAAAAATTTTTCTGAGAATAATTATTATGTTTTAACAGTCCCTTATTGGCCACCCATAAGCACGATACATAAGTAATAAGTTGATCTGAGGAGCTTATCAAATCGAGCTTATAAATATGGCTTTTAGCTCTTAAGGAGGATTGGATAAAAGCTCATCCAAATAGGCCAAACTTTTCAAAACGTGCTTATAGACCCAATAAGCTACTTTTAGATCACTTAAATGCTTAACCAAACAGACCCTTGGATAACAACTCGCACTCGTTTATTTTTAAAAGAAAAAATGTTTTAAATTTAAGAGAAATCATACACTATAAATTTAATTAATCAGTGTTGATCACAGTATAAGCATTATGGGACTGCTTCATCACATAAACTAGATCCATGCTTCTTCATCCATCTACTCCCTCCTCACTACTACAAAAAAAACATTTAACGGTGGTTAAAATGAGCTTTTTAGGGCGGCTTTGAGAGTGACGTCCATGCCATCGACGTAAAATGTAGAGGATTTTACTAGGGGTATTCAATTTGTCCCGTCCCGGTCCCGGTGAGTTTGGGACAGAACCGGACAGGACAAAAAAAATTTTGGAACAGTAACCGAGATGGGACGGGACGCGGGACGGGGTCGTCCAATCCCGAGATTTTTTTTCTTTTAAAAATTATTTATTAATAATTATTATTAGATTATTCAATTTACTTATTAATAATAAGTCTTGTTTTTATGGTGATTTGTAGCTCTTAAATTGTAGTATTATCTCAACAAAATCTCCTTCCTTAATAAAATAATTCATAAAGTCATTATATAGTGTTTTTTTTACGGTATTTTTTTTTACAGTATTATTTTTACACATTTTTTATGCTATATAGTTGAGCTTTCTACGTAATATTTTTTTATAATATTTTTTTATCTTTAGAAGCCAAAAAAAAAAGTATTAGAACATAAAAAAAAATTCATATAAAAAATTATAGTTTTTGTTTTAAAAAAAAGGGGAAGCGGGACGTCTCGGTTCCGTCCTCGTCCCGACGGGGCCGGGACAAAACCGGGACGAGACGGGACACGGGACAAAATCCCTGTCCCGTCCCTATTCACCGGGACGGGACCGGGATGGGCCTGTCCCGGTCCCGTCCTGTCCCGTGAACTCCCTTAGATTTTACATCGATGGCATAGACGGCAGTTTAAGAATCGCAGTGGTGTGCGACTTTTCATGGTGGTTATATAAATAACTACCATGAAAAGTTTTTTTTTTTTTAGTCTACGTTTCACCCTATTGATCAGGATGGAACGGGAGAACAAAGCCTCAAAGGAAAGAGTCTGAAAATCAATTAACCAATAATCTCTCACCAGTTAAAAGCATGCTGATGGAGCAAACGTAGATTCTTTCCTGCTGTAATAGCGTCACATAGCTTCACCTTCAACCATTAGATCAAAGCCACTAAGATTTAATAAAGATAAAATCAAAAACTCAAATCTGATAAAATCAAAGACTCAGATCTAATAAAAATTATATCTCTTTAAACTTAGATTAAACATTATATTTTTAACTAAAGAAAATAATCATATCAAACCATAAAAACTATGAAATCCACGGAAAGAATAGAGGTAAAAAAAACTCACAAATAAGAATGAAGAGGATGAGGTGATGGCGACGGCAACAACGATAGCAACGGTGATGGAAGAACATGGCAGAGATGATAGAAGCAAAGGATAAACGCCAACAGAGGTAGGAGGAGGGAGAAAATCGAGTGGGAATGGTAATAGGGGACTATAAGCTTTGACTTTGAAAAGTGAAAACTATTATGTGATGGATTTTAAAATTTGGTAGACTTTTTATGGTGGTTATTTAAAAAACCACCGTTAAAAATGCTTTTAACGGTGGTTTTTTAAATAACCACTTTTAAAAGTATGCCTATAATTACAGAAATATCAACGTCATATTTTTTACAGTGTTTTTTCTAATAACTGCTGTAAATTAGGGTTGTGAAAACTCTTTTTTGTAGTAGTAACTCTCCATAATATAAACATAAAGAGTTAGTCAAAAAAAAATTATAGTCTAAAATATAAGACATTGTTATTATAATTAATGTGATTTTTTTTACTTTCACCCCGATTAAATATAAGAGAGAGGGTAGAGAGATGATATATAATAAAAGTGTAATATTAAAGGTAATTTTATCATTTTTTAAGAGTAAAATAGAAAAACTGTATCATTTTAGGAAAACTTTAAAGGCTCAACTTTTATTTCTTAATACTACCTCCGATCCTAATTATAAGATCTCGTTTGTAGCTCCTTTAGCTTATTTCCAATCCCACGTTTGCCTAACTTGTGGCTCTCAAGCTTAGTAGCCCACAAGCTGTGCCAAATAAAACCACAATTTTCAATTAGGCTTCTTCAGATAATAAGCTACTTATGGCCCAAAATAAGTCTTCCCAAAAAGGCATAATATGAAAGTTATTAAATCACGATTAATTCACCACTCTCTTTTCTTTCTCTGTGAAATATATAATGAAACTAGTTTTATAACTCTTTAGCGCACATAAGAATCCAAATGATACGATTTAGGCAGACTTGAGATATAGTTTAAGGAGAATATTAATTGCAGGGTTCCTTTTTTAAAATTTTCCCTATATGTGATTTATATTTTGATTTGTTTAATAAATATAAACTACTCTATCGGTTCTTAATATAAAACCTATTTTGTAGTGCGATTTGTACTATAAAATAGGTCTTATATTTAGAATAGGATGAATAGTAAAACATATTATTTTCTCGCGGTTATCTTAGTGTATTTGTATGGTTTAGAACCTTTCCTCTCCTCTTCCCATCCTCTTCCCTCATCTTCCTTTTCCAATCATTGTATTAATATTTTAACGGTTCATATTTAAATCTTTGTAAAACTATTATTAAAATATTAAATTATAAAAATAAATAAATTTATAAATTATAAAATCTATTAAATTTTAATTCTAATTGTTTGCAAATGTAATAAATATTTTAAAAATTTCTTTATAAATAGTTTATAAAAATTAAAATCTTAATTGTTGAAATATGTTAATCCAATGATTAGAAAATGAAAACAAGGAAAGAGGATAGAAAGGGAAGAAGAGAGGTTCCCAACCGGTATTCGCACAGTTTGGAACCTCTCCACTCTCCTCCCCATCCTCTTCTTTCTTTTTCTTTTTCTAACTATTGGATAATATTTTAACGATTTATATTTAAATCTTTTTGAAACTATTGTTAAAACATTAAATAATAAAAATAAATAAATAAATAATACATTAAAAAATCTATTAAAATTTAATTCTAATAGTTTGCAAATGTACTAAATATTTTTAAAATTTCTTCATAAATAGTTTATAGTGATCTTGACAGAAGCTAAAAATTTGATGTGGCAATGACTTTTGTAACAGTTACCAAGAATCGTTATATACTTGTTAAACCCGTTACAAACATCTTTTTGTCTTTTAGTTACAGTATAAATATCTGTAAGCATATATAAAACAAATATTAAAGGATTTATTCCACTTGACTTTGGGACAGTATATATGACTAAAGATTCTTATAATCAGAGTGTTTATTTCAAGCAAAAGCCAAGGGAAGTAGTAATTGCTTTGTAACATAAAATATATAATATATAATATATATGTAAATTTATGGTGACTACAATAAACATAAATAACAGTTCATGTATAAATAAAAGGTTACTAACAAATTAAAAGAGATAAAATTTCCAACATAAACATAATTACTTGCATCACTTTTTATCAATCCAATACAGAGTACTTAATTAAGGATCAAAAGGAACAAATTGAAGAAGTAGCGGATTGGTTTCAAATTGGCACATATGAAGCTCATTCAAAGTGGCCCAAGCTTCTATTCCTCCATCCCCAGAACAAGCTGGCATCAAAATGATCACATTTTTTATAGGCACTCCGATAGTACAAACCCTGGTTGGCTTGCCCCATCCGAAATTTGTTTCATAGAAACCAAACCTCACACAGCTATTGAAGTTATAACAAGGAACACCTTTCTTAGTCACCAAATAAAACTCTTGTGACATTGGTTCAAGGGTCTCCATAAGTTCCTAACAATCTCCTTGAAGCTTACGCACATAATTTCACTACAAAAAAATTGACTTTCAGCGGCAACAAAGAGTCACCGCTGAAAGTATAAAAGTCGCTGCTGAAAGTTTATAGTGGCGACTTATCATCGCTGAAAAGTCATTGCCATAGTGACTGTGGTTGAAAACTTTCAGCAGCAACTTTTAGAAGTTTCCGTGGTGACATTTGTCACCATTGAAAGCTACTTTTGTCGGCGACCTTATTGTTGCTACTAAAAGTGATACCTAAGAAAAATTGACTTTAATGACGCCACGTCATCACCGCTGATGCCACATCATCATTGTCCATCTCCACCTCATTGCTGCCGGTCGCCACATCATCACCGACCGGATGCCACATCATCACTTGCCACCTCCACGTCATCATCAGCCACCTTCACGTCGTTGCCACATCACCACTCTCATGCCACATCACTGCTCAACTATTTTCACTTTAAATGTGTTTTCTTCAAGGTTCGAACTCGTAACCACCTCCTTTTAGGTCCAATCTTCTTGCCGTTGAGTTGGACTGAATTTGTTTATTATTATTGTAAAATAAAATACATATTGTTAGATTATACTTTCAGCAGTGATAGTAGAAAGTTGCTGCTGAAAGTTTACTTTGAGTGGTAACACTAAAAAATCATCACAGAAAGTCCACTTTTAGCGGCGACTTTTTTGTCGCCGCTGAAAGTCTTACTTTTGGCGGCGACTAAAAGTGGACTTTTAGCGGCAACATTTTTGTCACCGCTGAAAGTTTTACTTTTGGCGGTGACTTTTTTTGTCACCGCTAAAAGTCATAACCTAAAGTCTTTTGTTTTTTTTGTAGTGTTTCCATCAACCATTTTTATGGTTTTTCTCATTACACTACAAAAAAACAGCTAATTAGCGACGGAAACAAATTCCGTCGTAAATTAGCGACGGAATTTGTGAAGGAATTTGTTCCGTCACAAATTAGCGACGAAAATTCCGTCGCTAATTTTTTTGACGGATTAGTGACGGAATTTCTGTCCGTCGCTAATCCGTATTTAGCGATGGAATTAGCTATGGAATCTAATTTTTTTGACGAATTAGCGATGGAATTTCTGTCCGTTGCTAAATTCCGTCGCTAATCCGTATTTAGCGACGGAATTAGCGACGGAATCTTTTTCTATCAAATAATTCTGTCGCTAATCCATCAAAAAATTAGCGACGGAAATTCCATCGCAATTCCGTCAGAAATTAGCGATGGAATTTGTTTCCGTCACAAATTCCGTCGCAAATTTTAAGAAAATAAATTACATAGGATATATATACAAGTAGGAAAATACTGTTTATCATAATCTATTTAAATCATTTAATTTTTTATATAGAATAATTTATTAGATTTTATTATAGTAGTTATTTTTTGAATTTTTTGAATAACAAGATTTTTTGACTAATTGTAAATGATTTTCTTCAAATATATAAACCACATATACATAATATAATATAATGTAATATAATATATATATACTTAAATTGTATATCTCATCAATGTTAATTAAAAAATAAATTTAAAAAATATTTATGAAAAATTATTTATGATGTAAAATTCAAAATTAGTGTCGTTAGAAATTAAAATTATATTAAAAATATTTTTTTAAAAATAAAACATTATAAAAATAGTAAAAAAATATTTAAAAAAATATTTTTTCATTAAAATAGTTATGATTAAAATTATCATATAGTATATTTTTAGTTTTTAATAATATATATGCATATATAATTGTTTGTGTAAAATAATATAATATATATTTAATTTTACATAATAAGTCAACAGGTTCATTGCAGCTCAACTGGTAAAGCCGCACGTGCGCACGAAGGACCCACGAAGGAGGTCCTGGGTTCAAGCCATGGAGAAGTCACTTTGAGAAGGGAATTATGTGGTGGTGACACGTGGCGCACACATGGCAGGCGGAGGTGAGGTGGCAGCACACGTGGCAATAGATGTGAGGTGGCAGTGACACGTGGAGGTGGTCCCAGTGATGACGTGGCAATTGGTAGAGGTGCCACGTGGTATTTTATTTTATTTTTAAAAAAATCGAGTTAGCGACGGAATTAGCGATGGAAAAATTCCGTCGGTAATTAGCGATGGAATTTCCATTCCGTCACTAAATTCCGTCGCTAAAACCATGTTTTTTTGTAGTGTTACTTCTACCAAATCTTGTAGCTCCATCTTCGTTTCTTTGTCAACTTGAAACAATGGAGAAATAGTAGGCACAAAAAGGGTACCTAGATTATGTCAATGGAAAAGCTCACATTAAACAAATGACTATAATGAAAGCACTCATAATTAAGTACGTTAGTCAAAGTATGCATGCCAACATCACCGAAAGAATTTTCTGTCATCCGGCCACAGATGTTCACGGCATGTAACAGGAATGACGTACGTTAGTGAGCCTGCATGTATTTGTTAGTTATCTATGGGATGGGACTTATTTGCTTAAATATTATTTCAGGTTTCTATAATTGTAAGTTATATGTAGGGTTTGATTGTGAATCACTGGATAGGTTTCTTGAAAGCTTGAAATTTCTTATATAAAGATTTTCAATGTTGTTTATAGGTTCAACTCTTGTATTAGAATTTGTTTCTAAAAGTATGAGTTTTGGAAAAAAAAAAAATTAGGCTTAGTTTTACTATGCTAGAAACTTGGCATTAGTGGTTCACAATCATTATATTAACCCTATTAGAATATATTAGAGTGAGATGTTACATTTCCTACATATATTCAATATACATATTGCATCTCTTTATTTTATTATGCTCTTTTATCAATCATATGCTAACCAAATCAACATATTCCCTATATTTTCAAGTTAAGGTTTTATCTTCCTTCTCTTTTCAAATCTTAAATGTTTTATATTTTTAATTTTGTTTTAACTCTCTGTTTGTTTCCCCTGCCTTTCTTTCTTTCTTTCTTTCTTTTAAACTATATTCCTCTGCGCTTTTTTAACACGTTCTTATTCTCCCTCCCAGTTCCGAAAATCTCATCCCTACTTTTTAGTGGTAAATACACAAAGCAGATTTACTATAGAGTTATTTATTAACTAATATGAGTATATTAAAAAATTTTAAAAAATTAATGAATTATAGCATATGTTTTTAATTACATTCATGTGTCCAATTCTAGTTTTATATTTTGATTATTTTAGTTAGATGATTGGATTGTGATTTTGCAATTGTTACATTACAGCTACGTCAGGATCACTTACTTGTCATTAGGCTTTACTAGTAATTATTTTCTTTCTTTGGTACTTAACTGGATGAAGATTTGAATCTAAATAATATATATATATATGTATATATTTTAGCTATGCACAATCCTCTTATTAGAGGCAATCCTGTTTGAAGCATTATCGAGCACTTTTCTCGTTGGAGGTTTGAATTTTAGTTTGCCACGTTAGTTAAATAAGATATATTAAAAATGTTTAGTTGTTGAAATACTTGATCTTATAATAATTAATGCGTTATAATTATAAATAGATATTTATTTAATAGTAGATTTTAATACCAAATTTACATCAAACTACCAATAATTTTTCCATAAAAAAAATAAGAATATCACATCTGAAATTAAAGAAAAAATCCCTTGAAAAAAAATACTTGAATAACTCAAATCCTCACCTGGGTTACTGAATTTGTCATAGTCTTAAGCAGGTCACATGTGCTAAAGAGGGATTTTAAAATTTTATCACATGACTCTAATACCCCTTTCATTAGAAACATAAAGAGATTAGGATTTCCATCATTCCTGCGTTGTGTAACCTTTTGTTTTGGATTGAGACAAAATGAGGAAGGAAAGAAAACTAGAGAGGAAATTGAGAACAGAAATGAACTTTTTCTTATTTGAATGAGGAGAGAAAAGCGGGAGGAGAAAAAAGTAAGAGAGAAAACAGAATGCAGGGCCCATGTCATTTTTTCGCTAACTTTTTTCTCTACATATGGAGAGAAAATGAGAAGAAAACTCATATTTCTCGTATACCCTCTCTCATACTAGGTGAATAAACACATATTTTGCCTTTAAAGCAATTTTTAATTTTATTCATGGCTATTTTATTATTTAGAAAAATTATCTCACCATAGGCAGATTTCTGTAATACTCAGAATTCACACTAATATGCACACATATATTTCTCCATCTTTTTCAACTTTTATAATAAATTTTTATTATTTAAAAATAATTTTAGATAATATATAATTTAAAAATTATCCACTTTTTTATTTTTTTATTAAAAATAACATTTTTTACTAAACTATTTTATTTTTAAATATAATAATGTGATAATATATTTTTATTAATTAGTTTTATTTTAAATTATTTGATAATATTAATGTTCATATAATTTTTTAATTGTGATATTTAATTTGGTTTTAAACATAATATATTTTGGCATAGAGATATGAGTATTTTAGTCATTCACATACTTGCTCATTTTCTTTCCTCTATATTTTCTCTCCTTTATCCAAACAAGATGGGTAATAATATTTTTTCTTCTTTTTATTTTCTCTTCTCCTCATTTTCTTTTCTCAAAACTTTTCTTTGCATCCACATGGAGCGTAAGAGTTCTTAATAAGCAATACTTGGTGTCTACTATTACAAAGTCGCAAAATCGATCAAAGACATAACAGTGACCTTGTTTTTATATTACATCTTCCTCTTTTAATTCTAATAGTTTCATCCTGACATAAAAATGTTAATTTAGAATTAAAACATGTTAATTGCAAAATTGTACATGTTAATTTTCAATATTGTATTATGCTAAAATTTTATTTAAAGACTTATCTGTTATAGAGATAGAAATTTGTTAATTTAGAATTAAAACGTGTTTACATGTGAAACGGAACATATTAATTTTTAAGTTTATATTATGATTAAGTTTTATTCAAAAACTTATTGTAACTGTATTATGAAGATAAAATTATGAATTTAGAATTGAAATATATTAATTATAAGATTGAACGTGTTAATTTCAACATGTAAGAAAAGCAGTACTGTATTAACGTCAATTCTGTGAGCGTGACATCGTAGGTATATGATTAATAAGTGTTCTAAAGTAATGAAAAGGACAACCACATTCCCACGGCCAATTAAATATATTAGTAGCAGTTTCTAAAGCAGATAAGATGGCATCCTAATCCTTCATTATTAATAATTAATTAGTTACTTAACCTCACTAATCTGTATTAAGAAAAGCTAAAACTACAGGAGGGCAAAACAAAACAGAAGAAAAAACTGAAACTACAGACTTCGAAATTGAGATTTTGTATCAAAATTTTAAGGTTTAAATTTCTACCTAAGTACTATGAAATTTAACAATGATTTTTCTTATTCTTGAAAATAATTTGAGATGTTTTATTGTGAATTTAGAATTGAATCTTGTTAACCACATAACTGAACTTATTAATTTTCAAGGTTGTACTATGTTGAAGTTTTATTCAAAGACTTACCAAAGTGTGTGTGTTATGAAGACAGAAATTTGTTAATTGTGAAATAAAACATGTTAATTTAGAATTCTTCTCCTTTTGTAAGGGTATTAGAGTTATTTTATAAAATTTTAAAATTCTTCTTTAGATCATGTGACCTACGTAGGAGTTTGACAAATTTAATAATTCAAATAAAAGTTTGGATTATTTAAGTATTTTTTTTTAAGGGGATTCTCTGGAAATTAAAACCTAAATTTTGTGAGGAAGTTAAATGATAAAGCCAACTGGTCAGGGATTCTAAATACAATAATAAGAAATTTAAATTTTAATAATCTGAATTCCAAAAACAGGACGACAATAATTGTTAATTTACCACACCAATCAATCAATTAATTTATCAATTAACTAAAGTAAGCTATAGTGAAGAAAGGGAGAATAACTGATTATGGTTTTCAAATATGTTGAGTAATTAATTTTTGGCAAAACAAATAGCTGTGCCAATTAAGTTAAAAAATTACTAATGATGGTTTCCAATTTTGTTGTTGTGTAACTAAAGTACACTATTTAAGTTAAAAACAAAAAAACAAAAATGATAATGAACAACAACACCATAATGCTATCCAAAGGAATAAGTTGTTGTCCCGAATAAAAATCCCTTAATCATGGAAAAAAATAACTGAAATATATCAACCATTGGTGATTGTATGAAAAATTAATTGAGAAAGATTACTGAAAAAGAGTGAGGACAAACTGGCTATTATTTTTCCAGTTGTTCTGTATTGATTTAAAAACACGAGTTCAGTTGAAAGGTTTTATCAAATTCAAAATTCTTTTCTTTATGAAATTATATTCATCCTCACTTGGCAGTTTATTCCCTTTTTAATATTTGTTTCGATACATAAAGAGAACACAATATTAAGGTGGAATGAATGAAAAGGAATGAATCATTTTGGAGGTGCAACTCATTAAACAATTCCCACTTTGACACAGCGCGCGAAGATTGTGGTGAACAATTAATGTGGGGTGTTCTGTACTTGTTCTGGGCTGTGAAATAGCTGTGGAACAAAGTATATCCATTATTCACTGTTGGTAGAATATTAGCCTAAGATAATTTACTAATGTTTTCATGTTACGTAGGTATAGTTGAAAGATTAGAAACACAATTTCCTCTATGGACTATGCCATTTAAGCTAGTGCCAGCCTTTTTATGGAGTAAAATTGAACTGTTTGACACAGAAACCACTGAAATTTCCTCGTTGAAAAAATAGTCAACAAAACAGGCATCATACCTGTATTTAGGAAGACCAGTAGATCATCAAGGAAGTTGATGAGGGTGGGTGAGAGGAATAAGGAGGAGAGACTGGCGAGAAGGCGAGAAGGCGAGATTCTGAGATTTGGAATATGAACCTAAGAGGAAAAGAAATGGATGGGCAATCGTTGGTGGCATTGGATTCGAAGCAACACTTAGGAGGCATCTAATTCGAAATACAGAGATCCAAAAAAACATTACTCCCTCCATTTTTTATTATAAAATCTTTTTAACTAAATTGCGTAGTTTAAAAAAACAGTTAAAATTAGTTAAAAGCAATTAATACGTAGCAAATGTATTTTTTTTCCAAAGATATCTCTATATATAAATGGGTGAATATAAAAAAAATAATAGTGAGATAAATGAAGAAAGAGAATGTATTAAATGCATTAAATTAGAGGTAAAATAAGTAACAATATATTGAATACTCAGACCAACTCAAAGAGAATCTTATAGAAAAGGACAAATTCATTCAAAAAATTAGATCTTATAATAAGGGATGGAGGTAGTACCTATTTAACTCCATGAGTTTGAAATTCAGCAATTTAATTCTTCCGCCATGAACATGGACCAGATTAGTGTATTCCTTCTGTCACTTTTTATAAACAACAACTACTATTTCTTTTTTATCCTTAAATATAAGTAACATTTGTAAGTTGTCTTAAATTTTTACAGTAAATTTTCTATTTTGTCCCTATTAATTGCTTATTTTAATATCCAATAAATTTTTATTTCATTTCTCAAACTATTATCTCTCTTCACCAATATTCTCTCTTTCATATTTATTTTTATTATAATAATTTTCTTATTTCTTTTTTATATTCTTCCCCCAGGAGAACAGAATTTCAATTTCTACTTATTTAGTGTCTTTAGCTAACTTTTTAATCTACGTGATGAAGTTGAAAGTTACTTATAATAAGATACAGAGGGATTATCTAGGGTCATTTAGATTTTAAAAGTAATTTTATGTTATACAAAATAAAATAAATATATAAAAATTTCTCCCCACTGGATATTAATGTCAGCTGAGACCTCGAACGCGAATGCCAACGCAAGCGGGGCCATTGAGATCCACATTAAGGAAGGCCGATATATACGTGGAGTGTGCCTGGCAAACCAAACCAAAATAGATAAAAACCAAGGTCATGTTGTCAACAAAGTAGAACCAGCAGGATGCCAGATGGAAGACCAAGTCAGGAAGCCACGTGGCCCAATCACTGTGCGGCTACAATGTTTACAGAATTTTGTAAATGATTGATGATTGACTGATTATCGATGATTGATCGGTTGTAATTCTCCCATTTAATAATGCATCTTTGAAATTTCAGTGTTTTTAAGTAACCTGACTTTTAGCTCCTTTTCACAATTATTCTATTTTAAATAAGTGCAGTCCGATAAAATATTCTTTTCCATTCTATGTATAAATTATAAATTTGAAAAAGAGTATGGTTTATTTTATAAGTTTTAATTTGTCATAATATTTAATGCATTTTTTTTAGTATTACCCTTAATTATTTTTCCTTTATCACATTTTCTCACATGTTCTCTTTCATCCTTTTTCTCATTCATTATAAAGGGCATATTTAAAAACAAAAGTCTAGTTTTAACTAATTATTTATTATTTATGAATTAATTATTTGAAACTTATAATAAGAATTAGAGAGAATGCTAGACTAGATAGGTGGATTTAAGCAAATAAGGATTTGGCTTCTCTCCAGTGAGCTTCTCATCCATTGTCCTCCTTTTCCTCAAAACACTCCGTTTTATTTCTTTAAACATATCTTTAAAAACCATATCAGTAAGTTCATTTTTATTTCCATTTTTAATTTGTTGTCTCCAAACCGTTTGAAGTAAATGTTTCTCCAAGTTACTCCCACCGACCCTTCTTATAAGATATAGATAACCAAATTATATATATAAATTAATTAAGATTGATTAAATGTAATAAATATATCAAAATGCAGTTTTTTTTTTAAAAAAATCATTATTTATGAAGAGGCAATGAGCAAATAATTAATTAATACAGTGAGTCTAATCAATAATTAATTGAGACAAAGATAAAACATGATTGTCCTAAAAATCTCAGACAGATAATAGCCCCAAGAAATGTTTGTTAAATCTCTTAAATTGCTGTATAGTTGGCCTCATAAGTGGTTGGAGCGGATGGTAGGCACCACCGGTTTAAGTGCCGTGACGCTAGCTAACGTGACCGTTTTATAATAACAGTAGTTATGAGTGATGTTGGTTGATTCTGATTTTTATTTATATTTTTTTTTATAAGTGACTTCAATAATTGTGATTATATTTGGTTTTCACTTATTAAAATCACTTATGAATGTATAATTACCAAAAAGGGTATAAATTTCATAAAGATGTTTACATTTTCATAATTATTATATTTAATAACAAATGTTATATAATATAATTTAGTAAATGACATGAATGTTTAATATTATTTTTATTTTTCATTATTGTTATTATTATTTGAAATAACTTAAAAATTTATTTTGGTACAAATATTAAATAAAATACAACATATATTAAATAGGTGTTGAATGAAAATAAATAAAATTTTATTAGCAATTTAATACCATAAACAAAGTAAGAAAATTGAATGTTGAATCAAAATTACAGGAAATAAAATTTAAATAGAAAAAAATAATAAATTTCATGTGGTTTTAGTTGAAAAATTATAGGCAAAATATATGCAAATAATATTTGGGGGAGAAATTTTTCTAAGAGTGTAGGAGGATAGATTAAAAAAATTTAGTTGATAAAAATTCATTAGGATTATTCAAACGCATCTCTGATGCTTATCCTAAAAGTACAGTGAAAGAGTGAAATCACAATTCATCAGAATTTTATAAAAATTACCTAAACAAAATAAACAGGCTTCGTAATCACTTATTTGATTTCAAACAGGCTTATTTAAACTTCCATTGCTTAACCAAACATGGACGATGATTGTCAATCAATGAAGAAACAACAAACACTATAACCTAAAGATTGATAGGTAACCCTTGATCGCAAACAAAAAAAGTTGATAACGCTTATAAATGTTGGCGGAGACCTTTGGGCATTGGGATAGATAAAACTTTTGAAGGATCTTCCAACATATATATAGTGGATAACACTTAAACTTCAATATATATATATATATATATAAAATTACTTGATCACGTCTTATCAATCCAATACATATTTAACCAACAACTCAATATGAAATCCAGCAAACAATATTCAAATACATATATATACTTTCAGATGAACAGGAAGTAGTTAAGGGTCAAAAGAAGCAAATTGAAGAAGTAGAGGACTGGTTTCAAATTGGGACATGTGAAACTCATTCAAGGTGACCCAAGCCTCTATTCCTCCATCCCCAGAACGAGCTGGCATCAAAATAACCACATTTCTTACTGGCACTCCAATAGTACAAACCCACGTTGGGTTGCCCCATCCAAAGTTTGTTTTATAGAAACCAAGCCTCAACCAGCTAGTGAAGATGTAATAAGGAACACCTTTCTCATACACCAAATACAACTTTTGTAACATTGATTCAAGGATTTCAAGTTCTTGACCTTCTCCTCCTTGAAGCTTGCGGACATAATCCCCATCAACCATTTTTATGGTTTTTCTCACTACTTCAACCAAGTCTTGTAGTTCTACCTTCATTTCTTTGTCAACTTCTACCAACGGAGAAGTGGCAGATACAAAGAGATTACCCATAGAATCCTCTGGCAACGGTGGTAACATTCGACTTCGAATGTTCACAGCATGTAACATGAATGAACTATTACTTTTCTGACTTGTCTCTGTGGTTATTGCAGCTTCCAAGGCTGATTTCCATATTAAAGCTGTCACGGCTTCAACTCTGGTAGGCTTAAAGCCACAACCTCTTGAAACTTCTTCTTTTAGTGTACACAAACTATTTTCGCTAAACAAGAATCTCTTCGTTGTGGTATTCTTCTCACCTATCTTGTCATTGACATCAATCTCTAGGCCTTTGGGTGGAAAAAGCAAAGAAGCTTTCATATTGAAAGATGAAGAAGAAGCCACTACATCACCTCCATCTCCCATATTTGCCTTTTGAGACCAAGCTTGAAGGAATGAAGCTACTGTTTTTCCATCACAAACCTTGTGTGAGATGCACACACCAATTGCTATGCCTCCACAGCCAAACTCAGTAACCTGAACAGCCATTATTAGACGATCTTCATCATCATCATCTAGCTTAGGTTTGTAGGGATCTAATGGAAGAAACCCTTTAATCTCATTGAGTTGTTGGTTTGTATTATTCTCGAGAAAATCTGAGAGCTTTGAGAGCACTCTGGCTTCAAGATAATGGACACCCTCATCATTACAATCAACATAGAGATTGCCTTTGTTTCCTTTGATTCTTCCACAAAATGGATAGTAGAGAGTGAAAACTTTAGATAATGAAGTCTTCAACTTTTGGGATATTTTGGGAAAATCATGATCAGAAGCAGCATAGAAGAGAACAATGGGAACATAAACAGAAGGAGGAGGAGCTAGCTCATCAAGGAGAGAAAATTTGAAGTGCTTTAGGTGATTTGGAGTTGGACATAATGGCTTTATGTTGACTCTAGATACAATCTCAACCTTAGCTTCTGCCATTTCTCAGTCAATGAAAGGTTTCGAAGACAACAAAAGAAAAGAAATGGGTTCAAGGGAATTGCAAGAAGGTTGATGAGGTTTGGTTGAGTTTCCTGGGACACAGATTGAGGACCTTTAAATACAAAAAATTTGAAAGCTTGGTGTGCTGTTAGGGCACGCATATATATATATATATATATATATATATATATATATATATAAGAAAAGAATGGGTTGAATGGAATTGCAAGTTTGATGAGGTTTGGTTGATCTTCTTGGAGTTATACATACTTACATACATACATATATATATATATATATATACACTCATCCAATTTTTAATGTAAGACCTAATTAATTAATTTGAGTAGATTAATAATGCCAGTCAAATTAGTTAATATGATATTTTTTTAATTCATTCCCTCCCTCCCTCCTTCTCTTACTTGATTATTGTTGGGAGACTATTAATAGGGTTAATTTTAAAAAAATTGATAAACTTGTAAAATAAATCTTATATATAGAATCAGTATTAGCTTCCTAATTAGATTCTATGTTATAGAGGAGCACGTGCCAGTCTCTTGTGGAGCTATCAAAGTTAATGTAACAGACAGGTTATTAATTATTATTTATTAGGCCAACCCATCATATGTGGGCTACTTGGATGAGTTAAATTGACAACCTTATTTGAACCACTATTGTCACACTGTTGAAACACTTGGCTACTTGGGTGGGCATTTATTCGTTCAACCTGAATTCGACTCTCTCCTCCTATCAGCTATGCAACTTGAAACTAAGAAAGATGGATTCATGAAAGCTAGATAACTGTAAAATGGATTCATGGCTTTATCTTTTAAAGATTTTATGGATTATTTTATTTTTTAATTCATAAATTTATGTAGGACATACTTTTTAGTCCTATTTATGGGGCAGAGAAATTTTTTTATATAAATGTTTAATTTTACTCTTTATTTATTATTATGTTAACTTTGTTATCACATGGTATAATGTATATTAAATAAGGATAAAGTTAAAATTTTATTAGATTTAAAATGAAAATTCATAAAGTTGAGGATTTTTCTTGGTCTACACGTCATGTGAAATATGTTAGAGATGACTTATAAATAAGATCAGAGGAGTAGTCCCTTAGCTTTATTCAATGATTTTAAACTAGTATACTTTTGATTCTTTAATTTTCAATTAGGTTTTAACATGGTGCCTTGATTTTATTCAAGAATTTTTTTAATTCTTAACTCTGACACCATTAGTCCAATTAACAAAAAATGTTGCAAAACAAGCTTCAACGGCTAATAAAGCATTCTAAAATCTCAAAAGAATGCTAAAGACTTTATCATGAGAAGGGACTAAATTATTGCTTTACAGCATGCTTTTACGTTAGAAAAACGAATGAATAAGTGCGTTGATTGGCTGGCCTACTAGACTTTATTACTGGTCCATTTGCAATGACTTATAAGTAACTTTTTAATCATGATTTATGAAATACGAGTTAAGTATGTAAAAAAAAAATTTATCTCAATTTATGTAAAATATGCTTACAAGTTATTTTAAACGTGATTCCAAATGGGACTTAAATTAACGCATTACTTTAACATTACACCTTTGGTATATAGGAAATCTGACAACTGTGTGCACCTAATCTCTTTTTAATTTATTTTCTTCATATGGTTGAAAAAAAAATTAAAGAATAAAATACAGGTGGGTTTTTTTTCTAAGAAATAAAATGATTTGATCAAAATGACATTTTAGAATGCTTTGTGCCCATAGAAAATTGTTTTTTCAGTATTTTTTATCAGTTGCGTTCACGATAATGAAATTAGAGACTAAAAAGCCACTGCTCACCATTCGGCCTGACCGCAAGCGCACGAATTGTTAACAAGTATTATAGGTTCAGAAAGTGTCGTTCCCTCAAGGACTGAAGTGAAAATGAACCAATTACCGCAAACATGATAAAAAATTGGGAGAATGACAGAGAAATGCCTATTGAAATTTAAAATGACAAATAGGTGATTTTGACATATTTTGACTTATCAAAACCAATGCATGAGTAGTTAGAACCGTTACAAAAGCAGTCAGCATGGCCTATTTGTCTTTGTAAAATTTAACAGGTATTTTTCTGTCATTTTTCCTAAAAAATTAGGTTGAGCTAAGGAAAAAAAATTATTGAATTGATAAGTTCTTAAACCAAATTAAGTTGCTATAAAATTAAACTCAAAAATATATCTTCAACTTCAATATTTTGAAGACCTAGGATTGTTTATCCCCTTTGCACTTCTTGAAACTATTCTTTTCACTCAAAAAGGTTTTTCAATGATAAAATTTACTTGTCCAAGAACCTAAAGTATTTGGAAACACTTTTCACCAATTTTATCTTTCTATTTAAAATACTCAATCTCTTGAAACGCTTAATGAAAATCACCTTGGTAAATCAATCTTGCTTTGACAGTGTTAGGTTGGTAGATTATCTCTAACGAATCCAACAAACCATTCATTCACTTAAGAATTTCAAGTCAAACATGATTTTAACACTACAAAAAAAACATCAAATTAGTGACGGAATTTAGTGACGGAATTTCCGTCACTAATTAAAATTAGTGAAGTATTAGCGACAGATTGGTGACAGAATTCAGTTAGCAATGGAATTTTTTCCGTCACTAATTCCACCATCACTAAATAACTAGTAACGGAATTCAAAATTCCATCGCTAATTAGTGACGAATTACTGACGGATTAGTGACGAAAACTTTTCGTCACTAATCCATCACTAATTAGTGACGGATATCCCACAAAAATTCTGTCATAAAATAATGATGGATTTGTGACGAAAAATTCCGTCACAAATTGGCGACGAAAATTTTCGTCACTAATCCGTCACTAAATTCTTTTATTTTATAAATTTAAAATACCACATCATCGCCACGTGTCCATCACTATGAGCCACTACATCATCAATGGCTGCCACCTCACAAACTCCTCTCTCTCCCATGTTGCCACATCATCTTGTCACCCACGTCATCGCCACATGTCCATCATTGGATGCCACCTCAACTCCTCCTCTCTCCCATGCAGCCATGTTATCATAGCGTCCACGTCATTGCCACGTGTCCATCATTATGAGCCGCCACATCATCGCCTTGCCCACATCATCGCCATGTCACAAATTGAGCTAATTTGTGAAGAAGTGTTAGTTTGAACCTAAGACTTCTTGCACGCATGCTGAAGCTTTTGCCAGTTGAACTGAGAAGTACCTACGAAATTCTTTTACAAAAATAAATATATATAATATTTCTAATAACAAATACAAACATATATAATAAATATTATATACATAATTTAATATATTATTATTTATTTGAATTTAGTTTTTATATTTAAGTAAAAAATTTCTACTAATTTGTATTTTTATTCAAATATTTAATAAAATAATAAGTATATTATATATTATATATTTTTATTTTATAATATTTGTATTTTTAATTTTTATATAATATATTATTTAAAAATTATGATATATTTATTTTTATTTTAATAATAAGTTTAAAAAATAATTATTATATATTTATATTATATTTTTTTGTGACGGATTAGTGATGGAATTGCGGCAGAAATTAGTGACGAAAAAATTCCGTCACTAATTTCCATCACAAAATGAGAGTTGGTGACGGAAATTAGTTACGGAATTTTTCCGTCACTAATCATTTAAAACAAAATTAACGACGGACTTGTGATAGAATTTAGTGACGGAATAAGATTCCGTCACTAATTGTCTCTGTTAGTGATGGAATTTTATTTCGTCACTAATTTGGTGATAGAAATTTTCCGTCACTAAATTCCGTTTCTAATTTTAGTGACGAAATTTGTGAGGGATTAGCAATGAATTAGCGACGAAATGAAATTCTGTCGCCAAATTCCGTCACTAATACCTTGTTTTTTTAGTAGTGTAATCAAGTTTTAAATCAAAACTAGCCCTCTCAAGACTAATCAAGATTAACAAATCTTTCAAAATGGTGACCAGTCAAAGTGAAGCAGTAAGCACAGAATAAAACCAACACATATATCATTATAATACTCAAAAGAAATAAAAGAACAAGCTTCAATACATACAAAGGTTCAAAACAATCCTAGAACAAGTTTACTATCCACTCATGATTTGAAAAGAACTATAACTTTCTACAGAAATCAAATCCATAATAGTATGAATGTAAAGAAGAAAAAGGAAAATAGAAGAAACCCAAGGAAAGAGCTCCAAAATGCTTCAAAACTCTTGACCCCAAACTTCAAATCCTCCAATCCTTTGAAGCCCTAACAGAAAGCTCTCCCAGAAAGTTTGGAAGTGTGAAGAATGCCAGAAAATCGCACAACCCTCTCTTACATACCCTCATTTTTCGGTCAAGTTAGTAAAATGCATAGTAGTGCAGAGGATATTGCTTCTGGACAGTATCAATCGCCATGGCTTTTGAGACCAATTGCAGTGGCTATTTGATGCTTTCTAGGGTTCCTCCACTTGTTGACTCCATTTTCCCTCCAATGCTTCCATGCTATGTCTTTAATTTTAACCTTCAAGACTTGAAATAAGGAATCCTTTTATGCATCTATCTTCCATTTCCAACCTTCATCCGCACCACAAAACTTGTAAATTCCCAAATATACTAAAATAATTAATCTCTTCAGACTTTACTCAAGAATTCACTTGAGTTCAATATATCATATAAACAGCGCAAATTCTAAAATATAAATGTGAATTATGCGTAATTAGCCCTCAAAATCATGAGAAAGAGACTGAAAATGTGCTGGAATAATGAGATTTTGTAGAGCTTATACGTCACGAACTAAAGTTAAGACACCAATTAAATTAAAAGCTAATAAAGGAGCAAAATATATTTTGTCAGTTTTTCCTGATGCCACACTAATTTTTATCCGCTTTTTTTCCTACATATTCATCATACCTATCACATCATTGTATTTGTTTCTATCAATCATGACTCATTATACCAACCAAATTAAAGCAACATATTCCCTATATAGACAAAGCAAATTTACCACCATTCAAGTGCACAAAAAAAAAAAAAAATCTAATTTTACAAATGAGACGGTTGGCCGTTGACCTACCATTACCAACCATGCTGTCATCATGAGACGTCGGATTAAATTGAGATATTAAATACTCCCTTGGGTCCTTTTCAGCCTCAAATTTGAATTTGAATTGTTTTGCTCCTACTCTTCCCGTACTATTTATAAGTTACTTGTAACATATTTTACACAAATTAAAAAAAGTCTTAAATTTTATTAACTCTCATTTAAAATTCAACAACTTTACAATTTAATCCCTATTTAATAGACATTATACCTCATGTAAACATTTTGATAATAAATGAAGAGTAAAATTATACATAAATACAAAAAATTTCTCTAAGTGCCCTATAGATACGACAAAAAAAAATCTTTTTCATCTACCCTATAAATAAGACCAGAGGAGTATTTTATAGTATTCCAATTATAGTTGTTTGAATATTTAATGTATTTTTATTATTTTTGCCCATAATTGATTTTTATATTGCATTAATTAAAAAGTTGGCATATTATATGCTCTTTCATACTTTCTTTCCCTTACCAACCTTTTATAAATAAGGGCATGCTTGGAAGAAAAAAGTTCATTTTTTCCATATTTATTATATTTAACTAATTTTAACTGTTTTTTAAACTTGTAATTCGATTACAAGTCTCTTATAACAAGAATGTGAGATAGAGTAATTTGGATGTCCACAATAATTTGGAGATATCAAATAAATTTCAAAGTGTACGTCGGTCTGGCATTTATGTGGAACCAAATTGGAATTATTACATTCACAAAATGAGAACAAAGAAGGCCGAGTCAATGTGAATACACACATGTGGAAAAGATTTTGCATTATTTCGCAACATCTGTTATTGAGTATATATAACACCCTGTAACTAATAATCTTTTAATTTTTAACTTAATGTACTTTAAAGAAAAAAGTAATTAAATAACTTGATTTTATGCACATAATTATTGAAAATTTCAATCTTTGGAAAATATTTAAATCAAGTTTGTTATATTCACTATATTAAGTTTTTCAATGACTATGTATCCTATTTTTTTCATATGAGTTTATAATTAAATGATAGTATTTCAAAATTAGACATAAAGTGTCATCTTATCTTTTAATTTTATTAATGGTGTTAATGGAGTTAAACATATCATTATAAGAGTTAATAATCACGTTAAGAATATTGAAAAAGATCCCCAAAAAATAGTTAGCTCCGGTCGCAGGTTGGTGAGGGGGAGTTAAGATTTTTTTTTTCTGAAAAGAAATTCATAAGGATAATATGGTCATCCTATAAAATTATAAAATTCTCATTTTGTCGTGTGTGCCTAAATTTAGGACTATTTGGAGATTTTCAAAATCAACAATCATTTTTCTCTGTCATTTTCTCTAAATTAGATCCCTTATTCTTCATCCGTCTAATTCGTAATTAGATCTTACACTTTACATCATAAAAATAAGAATTGAGATATCTCTAGTTGAATCCAAGTTAGCTAGCCAAGCTTGTAACATCCCAACATTTTAATTGGGTTTCATAGTTAACTATTTACAGAAAATTGGGATAAGTAAATTTTGTTACTATTTAAATTTATCACAAAAGATTAAAGAAAGTAAGGGGGAAAAAAAGAGAAGAGAGAATCAAATTGAATGAAATAATCACAAATAATTATGTTATGTCTGTCTAGTAGTAGTAGAAATAGTAGCAACAATAATAGTAGTAGTACTAATAATAATAATAATAATAATAAAGATAAAAATACTAAAGGAAAAATGAAGATGAAATGGTTTGAAATTCAAAATGTTTCAAATGTCTTATTATATTGAAGTTAGTTTTAATCGGAATTTTGAAACATCCTATCTTTAACCCCTCAGAGTATACGTTTGGAAGCGTTATGGTTTAAGTAGATCATGAAACAAGCCCTTAGATTAAACTTTTATAGCAAAATTGAAGTTTTTCCCCGAATTTTCAGTCTAGGTCATGACTTGATACCTCCAGGTCACAAATTGAGTCCATAGAATATCCGGGTTGTGACTTGGTACTTTCTGGTCGCGACTTGAAGTTACAGAGGTCATTTTGCTTCTATCTTCTTGCCCTTCTTCACGTATGCCTTCTCTCTATCATTTGACCTACTATGGTTAGCTAAGGGAGGGTGAGATTGGGGAGAATCTTAGTAGCAAACAATAACTACCTAAGCATACATGGCAAGCTTGGCATTCATAACATGCTTGCAACTTAACATCTTTATAACATAATGACATGTTTGGAAATCATCATGCATTAACTATAAAACACATAGACCTATGACACATTTCAAACATTTTCGCAATCATAATGCATGAGTGCATAAAACCATATAAACACAAAACATGTCATACATGCAAGCAAATACCAAGCACATAAGAGTAGGGTAAAGTTTGCTACCTTGTATCTTTAAGCTTTCTTCTTAATCCTTTTTGCTTCCAACTATTAAGGTTGCTTGCTTAACCACATTCAAACCTTCTCTTGGATGCATCAAGGTCCTAATCATAGCCACAAGGGTCACATTACTCATTAAGACCAAGAATTACATAACACGAAAGACTTATGTCCTTAAACTTAATCCCGATTTTCTTAATTTATAATGTAGTGTTCTAGTTTTGTAAAAATTGTTTGTTTAGGCCAATCCTATACAATTTTGCCCAATGAATCCAAATATGAGCTTAGATTCATCAAAATATAGCTCCTTCCCTTGGTCCTAGGCCCAAAGCAAAATCTGTCATGTAATTTTCAGTTTTGATTTCAATGCTTCCAAGTTCATCCTTTCATCTTATCCCTACACAATTTTCCATTTCAAACACATTGGAAGCATCAAAATCATCAAAATCACATCCTAGACACAAGAACCAGGTCTGGCCAAAACATTTTCTCAAGTTACACAATCATGAAATTCAACCAATTTCAGCATAAAACCACTTGATTCATGTTCCTTTCAAGCCTTTGAATATTATTCTAACATCAATTTCATCTTCTCCTATCCTTAAGAATTTCGTGTAGCATGTCCCCTTAGAATTTCAAGCTCCCAAAAATCATTAAAATCCATAACCAAGCTCAATAACAACAAGGCTAGTGAAAACTACATCAAAAACCATAAACATACCTTGTTTTAGAGCTTGATCTTGCATAGGATCACTTGGCCTTCCTCTCTCCTTCTTCTTTATCTCTCTAGAATCTATTTTACAAGAGTTTTCCCATGGTTTTTATGAGGTTAGGACGAAATGAGGGGAGGGGAGGGGGTATATATAGAAAACAAGACTAAATCTGGGCCGTTAATCTTTAAAATGTGTGGTTTGATTTGGACCATCCATTTTCTCTTTTAATCTTGTGGTGACAAGTGTCCCATGATATCATGCTTACCTTATCATGATGACATCATGCTCACATCATCAATCCACATGCTTTTAATCCAACTATACACGTGTCTTGCAACTGACCATACACGTGTCTTGCATCCAGCCGTACACGTAATACCTTCTTTTCCCATCTAACTATACACTTGTCTCCTCCATATTCTTTCATCATTTTGGCATTAAAACAAGGAGGAAATTAATATAAAATTCGTGCAAAATACAACCCTTAGGTATTTCTTCACCTATTTTGCCATTTTGTACCGTATATGGTACTTTTTTTGGCCCTGACTTACCCGGCACCACTGGGACATGTTATGGCATCATTTTCTCACCTCAAATAAATCCACATGGCATTATATAACATGCCCAAAGAGAGAGTGATGCTCTTCCCTTGTTCTTCTATTAAAATAACTAGATGATGCTGTCCCATGCGTTGCACGGGGAGCAATTACTTTAAATGAGAACCTCACCTAAAATAATGTCTCTTTACACTTAAAAAAAAAAAAATCGAAGTGTTAACGCTACAACCATTGAAGAGGAAAAAACAGAGTTCCTTCTCTCTTGTACTATCGTGCGGTTCAAGCTTTTCTTTTGTGGCGATGCTTCCACTTAACACTTGGAGAGCATTTTATTTGCAATTCTCTAAGTATCTCCCAATAGATTAAATTGGCATTTGGCTCTCTGTTTTTTTTCCCCCCCTCTCTAACCACGTCCCACCACGATGCTTTAACGTATTGATGAAAATATCTGATATTGTAATTAGGATGAATATCATTACTTAGTAAGGGGGAAAAAAAAAATCTATTGGGCCTATAATCCACAACATATGACGAAAATATCTAAAGCTAATAAATGCGTAATTTCCAGATGCTTTCCATAGTGCTTAATTTATTGTTTGCTAATATTATTATTTGATACAAAGAAAGTCACCAGAATCACCATGCGTCATTAAATGCCATCTCCAACCTATTTAATGGTCTTTATTCAGTACTCATCATAACAATGAATACTATGTGCTTATCACTATAATACAATTTAAACCATCCAAAATCTAATATGGATGGTTCAGATTTAAAATTTTTAATATATAATTTTTTTACTGGTAAATTTATTTTTTAAAGATATCTTAGTTATGATATTATATTTACTTAAAATTAAAATTTTGTATCTATTAAAACAAAAAGTTGATTAAAATATATAAAAAACTTAAATTTAGTATGAACCATCTAAAATCGATCTGAATTGTTCAAATTGTGATGAGCATGGAATGTGCTCAGCTATCTGGCGGGGATGGACTTTTGGAAGGTGGAAGAACAGAAGAAAACCAGGGCAATCATGTCTTTTTACTAATTTTTGTTTGAGTTGGGTCTTACCTATTTTTTTCTTCATCCCATCCCAGACCAAAGATAATATTAAAACTTAATACCAACTCCAATCCCATGCCCATTCTCATTCCCATTCCCATTCCCAACTCCGTTCCCAATCCCTTAAACTTTAATACCTAGTATCAAACATGACCTTAGTGTTTTCATGGCAGGTTAGTTTATTACTTTGTTGGATAAACTACAGGATATTGATTGAAGAGGCTACATCTATGAATTGAATATGGAATAAAAATGCAACCACATAGAGAGAGAGATAGTCATAGTTGAAGTATGTCTGTACTCCAGGAAATAAGCTGATTCTAGGAAAAGAAATATGTTTGGAAAAACAAATGAGGGATGCTTAACCTAAATAACGTTATGCTGGATTATCCACATGGAAACTAAAACTTTGGCCAAAAAAAAAAGAAAGAACGGAAACTACGACATATAAAAAATGATTTCGTGATTGCATGACTTCCGGCAGCTAAGCATTCTGTTATCTTTGCATTTGCCTATACCCATTGGACAACAAAGTGTTTTCATAAGTAAGCATCCTTTTATCCACTTGGTAATAAGTTGTTGGGGGTCCTTAAATTGACATGGCAGCATTAGTTTTAAATATGGTCTTGTGATTTTTAACTGAAAAATCAACCCATGCAGCTTTTCTCTTACGCAACTGTCACTATTAATCTATTATTTCTTCAGTGACAACAGCTATAATATAGCCGAAGGACCAGATGCTTACAAACAACAAACAACCAACATGATCTTAACTTCTATTTTTTTAGATGAAAATCTTACACTACTAATATTATATATTCTATGTTTTATGTTAAACATGAAAACGCTGAAGTTTTATGAACATAAACATTGTTATTGTTAATGGAAGGTTTTTTTATGCGCAGAAATCCTGCATCTGATTATGATTTATTATTATACTAAAAATAACAATGATTATATGATCACATATGATTATGTTCATGTATATGCAACCATACATGTTGCCGTGTTAGTGAGTTACTTGAAGTAATTGTCGCAAAGGTTTCCTTGGCGCGTTGTATAGTCTTAAAAAAGCCTTGGTAACAAAGAAATAGATTGTTTCATTAGTGAGTTGTAGCTTTGAAAAAATCTCACTCATTAAATTTGACGCATAAACATTGTCATTGTTAGTGTCCACATCAAGGGAGCAAATTAATATTCTCAAAGTACTGCTTGGCCGTAACAGCGAGGAGTTAATATCTCATTTCTATATCTGAAGTAATCATTAGCTTCACTTATAATTGTATGCCCTAATCGGATGTCTTGGCAAATGATCTTTTCATTGTCTATATTTTATAGCAGAGATATGTTTCGCACTTTCAAATTGATCCGGCAATTGAGTGGAATTAAAGGAATAAAGGTTAAGTGAATAACTCTCTTGTCATATGTAATTTTAAACTTTTGACTTGCAGCTCTTGGGCTTTTCCTTGTGATAAAGGATGAATAGATTTTCCTTGTCAAGTTAACTTTTTCAGAAGTTTTGACCGGTTTCATTAGAGACAAATTTTACAGCCTGCGCCGCACTTTTGCTGGACAATTTTGCATTACCAAAAGTTATCTACATACGAAGCTCTGTAGCACTTACAAGTCATTGGTTTAGAATTTAATTATTCATAGGATAAACTACCACGGTCCATATTATGCATTCTAAGCAAAGGTCAGAGTACGCGTCCAAAAATCTGCACAACATCTAACATCTTCCAATGTGCAGTATGTCAACTGATTGAAAAATCCACCCCCATGAACCTTTTTACTACTTGACATCCTATCCCGTCTTATTCCATGAACCATCGCACTAAATCTTAAATGTGAATCAGCATTTCAAAGTATATTATGTTGATCATCACAAAAAGAAAAAAAAAAACATTCAAATGCTAAATAATAAAAGACTTTGGAGCATCCTTTGCATTTCGTGGCTCGGGAAGTTCTGCAGACATATACATGGTTGGTTAATAGTATCAAAAATATTCTATAGATATAGATGAAATTAATAGTTGGACTTCAATAGCACAACGTATAAAGTACAAAGTTTACATTTGACTTTGATTTTTATTTGCAACAGGATGCCCCTCTTGGATGGAAGAGAAATACATGTTTAAAAGGTCCCCACACACGCCCGTTATTCAATTTCATTTTTTCTGGAAAATGACGTGCTCTGTCTTTCTTTCACCTATGTGAATTGATTTCGTCTTTTGCGTAGATCCTTACAATACAGAAAAACCCCATCAATTAATTTTGATATATTGTTTCAAATGCCAAATCAACAAAAACAGGTAAAATGAGAAGAGGAATGAGAAATACTTCTTGAGGTTTGGACAAAGCTTCTTGACTTGGAAAAGATAACAACACTTGCACTTGCATTGAAGAAGGCCCTTGGATTGAATGAAGGTCTAGTCTGTGGGACCATAATTGTTGACATGAAGTAGAAGCATTTTGTCTTCCTTTCTTTGATAGTGATCCTTATTCACTTGCAAACATTTCATACATCTCCCTCTCTCTGCTATGTCCCTTGATCCTACTGATAACATGTTCAAGGATGGAAAACCTAGAGAGAGTTGGTAGCCACAACACTGAATCTGGTTGGGAAAAAGATGAAATTTTGGCAGCATGAGAAAAAACGATAGCTGAAATATTGCTGAAATGAGGAAATATAAAATGGAGATAGAGGATTACAATATAAATGTACAATCGCTATTATCTCGTAGATTCGTTGCCCTCTTTAATCTCCATACTCGTGAAAAAGAAGGGGGAATGTCATGAAGTGGAAACATCCACCATCCTTTTTCAAACGAACCTGAAGGCAAATGCTGCGGGTATGAAGGTCAAGATATAATGTAAGAAGAAGAGGAAAAATAATAATCAAAGAAAGAAGCCAAAAGCACTGCAAGCTGACTTTATCCGTCATATCCTCAGCGATTTCTCTCTACTGTCGCATCCTTGCCTGAAAAGAATCACCGCCGATTCCTCTCATCTCTGCCTCCCAACTATCATGGCCATCGTGATCATGGCTTCTTCGTCGTCGCCAAGGTTGCTAGATCTCCCTACCATCCTTACTGAGAAATGAGAAAGAAGAATGCGATGGAATAGAGAGGGCGAGGACCAATGTGTAGCCCTCACTTCTGTCACTCACCTTCCTATAGCCATGATCTCCTCGTCTCTGCTTCCCCAGTGTCATCGCCATTCTCATCGGTGCCTCTCCGCTGTTGTCGTGGTCACCAGATCTCCCCACCATCTTCAATGTTTAGCTCCTCATTAGTAAAGACGTAGACTGAAGAAGAAGAGACCAACGAAGAAAATATGAGTGAGGCGGTTTGAAAAAGAAATTGACGGGTGGAGGCTGAGAAAAAGGATATGGGAGGAGTTGAGAAGTGAGCCGTACGAGAAAGAGAGAATGTGTGATGCCGAAGAAATAGAAAGGATAAGACAGTGTTGACAGGATTCATAAATGGGGAAGATTCAAATTTCAAAATATAAGAAATGAGGCGGGATTTGAAATTCAAAATATAGTCTTTGCACGCAGCCATTTATATGAGCCATATGACACAGAGCCCGATAGGCTATTATTAAGCCAAAAATTCCTTATGAACAGTAAAATGAGTTTGAAGCTAAAGAATAAGCCATTTGAGACGTGGCTTGAGTGGAATAGTATTAAAAGATATATTGATTAAAATAATTAATAATATCTATTGCGGAGCGAATTTGACTAAATTCTTTCTATCGGTTCACAACTTCGAGAATCTATCTCCGGGTACCAATACTATTTATTCATTATAGGAAATTCTTCTAATTTTTCTTAAGTCCAAAGTCAACCTCTAGACCTTTGACTTTGACTTTTCCCACATAGTATGTAAATATGTTTTAAATTCCATTAAAGCCAACTTCTTCGCTTTTTGGGGATAAAACTATTTTTAAAACATGTGATAATTCCTCAAGTATTTTTCCCCATTTTCTTCCAATTATCTGATGCCTCCTTATACTTTAAATAATTTATTTTTGAAAATATTCCAAATCAGTTAAAACCCTAGGAATTCCACAAATTCCTTTTAGAGGCATTTTCGTCATTTTTAGCCTCATATAGGCTTCTAAACCTTATCCCATTTTTCTGAAACTTTTTTGAAGTGTTCAAGCCCTAACATACCATTTCCCATTTTCTGGGATTTACGAGCATAATTTCTATTTTTTGCCTTACCAGCCCAAAACTTTGCAAAATTATGATTTTGCTTTTGGTTTGGCTTAACATCAAAATTCACCTTATTAAGGCCTCCAACATAACTATTGGCTTATATTCATCTCTATTTCTTATTCTTGGACCCTGAAACTTCTTTTGAGTCTCTAACTTCCTCTTTTCTCAGTCCCCAAAAACTTTTCTTTTGCGACTTAGTCCTTGGGAATCCCTCTGTCCCTCTAGGGAACCTCTAGGACCTGTGCCAAAAGAAGTTTGGCAGTCTACCTATTTTAGGCTAATTTCAGTGTTTCGAGGCCTAAAATTCAGGATGTGACAAATTTAAATAAGAGAAGAAGCAATAATAAGTGTTAAAAAAATCTAGATAAATCTTCAAGATATTTCAAATTATTTTAAATTTAACTCAAAATCTTTTATTTATAAGGAAAAAAATAACTGGAAAAAAAAAGTGAAACCCTACATGTTTCCCTTTTAAAAAGCCTTCTCCTTTCTCTATCTCAATTATTTTTGCCGTCAGCACAAGTCGCTTTGCTGTCGGCACAAGTCGTGTACCCTATAGGTATCCCTTTTTATCCCTTCTTTCCCCTTTGTTTTCCTTTCCTTTTCTATTTGTCGTTCTTGCTCTTGGGGTTTCATGCATAGTGCTTTTGTCCTTCTCTCTCCCACAGCAACTTTTGATATTGCCCACTAAATACTCATGGGGATTCCCTCAAAGGTACACACATGTATATATATACTGTCTTCTCTCTCTTTCTTCCCTTTCTTTTGCCTGTCATTTGTCTTTTAATTGTTTGGCAGGAGGTAAATCCTGGCACTCCTGCTCCTGTGCTCCTAGATATAGCGATGGATGATGAGGATTATGACCTTTTGCAACAGTTGCCTTAGCCAGAGCCCCAACCCCAAACCCACCTCCAACCCCAAAACCAACTGCTTTGTCAGGACGTGGATGATGATTTTGTAGAGTTTTCACAAAGAGCCAAAATTTGACGACTTTTATTACTTTCATGAACATTCAAACTTTAATTTATTTTTGGATTACTGTAGTTAATTCTTGAAATTTAATTCTTATGCAATTTTAGTTGTTCTTTTTGAAGTAATCATATTTATTTAGCTATTTCATAACTTGATTTACAGAACTTTGAGTATATTTTTTTAGTAAAACTACATAATAAAGTAATTTGGATTAAATGTTAACATAGTAACTAATTTTTTCAATTTGAAGCGATTTTAAAACTGTTACTAACTTTGAACTTTAAAATTTGAATTTTCCTCCTCATCTGACATTTATAGCAGTTATATAACCCTGCAAATTTTGAATTTTAAAATTCCATTGTCCCTCCCAACTCGATATTTGTAGCTGTTCAATAACCACTACAAAATAAATCAATCGTTGGTATTAGTAGTGGCTTTTAGTAACCACTACATGTAACAAGGGTTATCTCCAACCCCTTACTAATCTTTTTAAACCCAAAATTTAATAATACTAACCATGGTAGAAAAGAATCTTAGTGTAATATTTGAAAAGGTTACCATGGTTATAAAAAGAAATTAGATTCATCAGAAATGTTAAGTATAATTAATAGTATTTCACAATAATTGGGTCATGGACTTTACAAAGTCTAGAACATCACATTTAACTCTAAGCCCATAACATGATATTTTCTGAATAAAATTCTTCCAAACCAACATTGAGTAACTATTTTCGAAAGTCATTGTCGATCCACAACTCACAAACACAAACAAACCCTTGGAGACCTCTAGCCTTCTACCAGTATGCAATCTAATAACAAAAGTAACTAAGATAATCAATCTTAGATAAATCAGAGTATGCAAAAAGAGCTATATGTGATAATATACAAATACTCATCACATAACAAAAAGGAGGCTATACAAGATAAACTTGATAGCTAGGCCTCCGCTGTCTTCCCTGACAGACCAACCCTAGAGCTATTACCTGAAAATATTAAATCACGGGATGAGACAAAGGCCTCAGTAACCCACAATCCTACTCATCAGGCATACAAGTAAGTGCTTGGGAGCTTTCAAGTGGAACAGTTACAAAAATCATAACATTCACAATTGTCATATGGTTACACACACACACACACATCAAAATACAATATCTTACTCTCAATTTCACCTTATATCCTTACACCTTATTTCTTCTGACTGAACCCATGAGCTAGTATTGACCCATGTGACTGGTAGCTTAACATAATAAGCTCATTGATCAAGTGATGTCAACGGGCCAAAATCCACAGAGCACAAGACTAGACTATAGGTTCCCCACTCAGGGTGTCATATGCCTTATAACCCATGAAAGGACCAAAGGATCAACCAGTATACATCTGGCGTCCTACCACCTTATTACCTCTATAATATGTACAAAATTCACCCCTTGTTCTCCCTGTAATATGTCTCCCACTAATCAATGTTCACCATCCCCTTTCATATTTATACTCATGAGATTTATAAAATAATCATTTACTAATAACATAATAACTTTCACATTTACCAAAATCGAGATTTCGAAATTTCAATAATCAACATCAATCTTCAAAACCATTTCTCAATAAATTCATGTCCCACATGACAGCTTTATAAATTCATAATTTCATAACTATTTTTCAATAACATAAAGTATCTCAAGGCAATTTCAATAATAAATTTCATTGCTCAAATCATATCCTAATGGCATTTTAAGAATCTCAAGTAATTCGAAATTACTCACAAACATCATACAAGCATATATAACAAGTGGAAAGTGGTTATCTTTTACTAAAGCTATAAAAAAAATTACCAAAAAGTCAATCCCGTGCTCAAACCAATAATCCAATAATTAATCTATACTATTAATATGACCACACATTAATATAAGCTAATTAATTAAGCTTATATATTAGTTAAATTTCTAATTTAATTTAATTTAATTTTTATTCTAAGTTTTCACAACGCTTATAACCTAAAATTAAGTATTTTAAAACTAAATCATAAATTTTCTAACAAGCCAAATTATTCATTTATATCCTCTGGATTATTTACTCTAATAGAAAGAATATTCCAAAATTCTCAAATATGAAAGTATTATATTTTAAATTCTAAAAATTTTATTTCAAGTTAGACCTCAAAATCAAACCATAAAAAATTTAATAGTACATCAAATATTTATAAATAAATAATCTAACCAAAATTTTAATGATATAACTATCATATTTCTTTTTCTTCATAAATAATAGAATTTTAGCTAAAATAATTATTTTAAAATATCCAGTCACCCAACAAAAAAAAAACCTATTAAAATTTCAATAATATGTCAAACAACTCAAAAAAAATATTTAACTTAATTTTGATCAGCAAAAATATTATATATATATATATCATATATAACAGACTTTTTAGCTAAACAAATTAATTTAAATACTGAAAATTAACAAATAGACAAAATCTAAACTGATTAAAATTTACTAGTCATTTACCTCTAAATTTCTATGGTCATCTATTATCAAAACTCAATACTTATCTTATATATAAGTCTCAAAATTTTCTCTAGTTATTATAATAATACTGTCATTATAAAACTTAAAATATATAGAAAATATTCATGAAAAAAGTTTGATAAAAAAAAGTGATTTCATGTACCTAAAATATCTTTAAAGATTGTCATCTCTTTTACTATGGCCACCGCTATGCCCTTGCTATCTCTCTCTCTCGCTCTCTCTCGCTCTCTTTCTCTCTTTCTCTCTTCTCTCTTGCGCACGGAAAAAAACTGAATTGTGGGGGGTATATTTAGTACCCCCACACATTTATTAGGGCGAGGTCCCCCTAATAAATTCACTCCTCACCTTCCACTGAACTTTCATTGGAATATGAATTTTTTTTTGTTTTACAAATAAAATATTATTTTATAATAATATAATATTGTATATTTTATTTATTATTATATATATTTAAATTTTTTTCTTTTTTTTAATTCTAAAATAAAATTTAGGATGTTACACTGCAAAGTTTGAAATTTTATTTTCCCATCCATGCCTGAACTTAGTAGCGGTTTTATAACCGCTACAAAATTTTGACAATTGGTTTTAGCTATGGTTTTGTTAAGTTTGTAGTAGTTTTATAACCGCTATAGAAATTCGACCATTATTTTTTTGCCTTTTAACCATCTTAGACATTCCAAACTTCATTTCTACTTTGATTTGAGTTTTTCTATGAAATCTTTCCCTACTCTTACTTGCATAAATGATGGATAAGACAAGGATCAAGTTGTCATGTACGTTTTAATGGTATTTGGCTGGATTAACCTCCTTCTTAGAATTTGCTTCTGCCAATGCAACTACTAACGGTAAACTTCATTGTTCATATCCTAAATACAATTTCAATAAGTGACACCTATGAGATGTTGTTAGAGACTGTTTAATTTTCAAGCCTTTCTTATGAAATTATACATTTTGGTCTTTTTATGGTGAACAACACGATATAATTTCTTAGTCAAGTCCTGCAATTTCCTGAATACGAGTGGAAGCAGAGGAGTATGATCCTATCAAAGACGCTGTGCTTGATGTATTTGGGGTTCACGAACATATATCCACTGAAGAAGTACAAGGACCTTAACTAGAGTTCATAAAGAATGAAGCTGCTCAAAGTTTTTTTGACCTCATGAATGAAGATGATAAGCTAAAGTACTCAAAGTTATTATTCTTGGTAAAGTACATCATATAAAATGCTTGTTTTGTATTACAAACAAGGGAATATCAATGTTTTTGGAATTATTGATAGATGCATTCCCTCATACAGATTTTCCACCATCCTGTTATGAAGCAAAGAAGATGATTAACAAGCTTGGCCTGAACTACACAAAAATTGATGCATGCCCAAATGATTGTATGTTGTACTATGGAGAGGATGCAAGCAAGAAAATTTGTAAAAGGTGCAAGACGTCTAGGTATAAGCTCACACGAAAGAGAAAAAAGAAGAAGAAGAAACTTGTAAAGATTTTAAGGTATTATTTGCTTTAATGTTTTATTTTTTATGATTATTTTATTAACAAACTAATATATTTTTTCATATTTTAATTCTTAGGTACTTTCCTTTGAAGCTGCAATTGCAAAGAATGTATATGTCATAAAAAAGATTGAGCATATAAGGTGGTATGATGTTGACCAAAATTTAGATGGCAAGTTAAGGCACTCACAAGATTTTGAGGCATTTAAAGCATTCAATTTAGAATTTCCAAATTTTGCCGCTAATCCTAGAAATGTTCGAATTGCATTAGTGACCGATGATTTTAATCCCTTCAATAACATGAGCATTAGTTACAGTATATGGCATGTGATGTAATTCCATACAATCTTCTACCTTGGATGTACATGAAACCAAGCTCTTTTTTGCTTTCCATGATCATTTTTGGGAAGAAAGCACCCGTAAATGATATAGATGTCTACCTACAACCATTGATATAGGAATTGATCGATTTGTGGACTACTAGTATGGAAACCTATAACTCATATGAGAAAAGCCTTTTCAACTTTTGTGCAGCCTTAATGTGTATGATTAGTGATTTTTCTTTGTTGGGAACATTATTCGGTTGCAATATGTGTACTGGGTTGGCCTGTCCTGAGTGTAATTATGAGTCCGAAGCTGTGCGCCTTCCACATAATCATATATGTTACTTTATGGGGCACCAATAGTTTCTTGATTTGAAGCACAACTTTAGATTATAACAGAATCACTTCAATGGTAAATAAGAAAAAAGAGATCATCCTCTTACTTTATCTAGCTTGGATATATTTGGGCAGCACGAAGGTGTTGATGTCGAGTTTGGTAAGATTGACAAAGTTGAACGAGTCGGATGATGTTCTCGTGGCACATTTGATGGTTAGCCAAATGTAGTGGTGAAAAAGAAATATCTTCTTCACCCTTTTTTATTGGAAATTTAATTTGATCTGCCACAGTCTTAACGTCTTGCATATCAAAAAGAATGTATGTGATAATGTGCTGTTCATGTTGCTCAACGATCCTAGAAAATCTAAAGACCACCTCTCAGCTAGGAAAGATTTATGGGCCCTTGGAATTCATCCAAATGCTTAGCCCGATGATAATGACAGGTTTCAACCAACTAAATTCACCTTGATGAGGTAGAATAAGGATATCTTCCTGTCAACATTAAAGAAAATAAAAATCTCTGATAGATATTTCAGTAACATCTCAAGATGTATTGATCAAGCTTGAAAGGTTACTGGGTTGAAGAGCCATGACTCGCATGTTTTGATGCAATAATTACTTCCTTTGGTACTCAGAAGCACACTCCCTCTTGATGTCTGTATGGTTTTGTTGGAGCTATATTCATTTTTTAAAAAGTTATATGCGAAGACTTTGATACTCTGGGAGCTAGATCAACTGCAGAATAAAATTATTTTGACGCTTTGTCATTTGGAGATAGCATTTCCTCCATCCTTTTTCACTATCATGGTTCATCTTATTGTCCATCTTATTCGAGAAGCAAAACTTGTTGGCCCAATTCAATATCAATAGATGTACCCTACTGAGAGGTATGTTATGTTATCTCTTTCCATACTCCACATTTTAATCTCAATTATAGACAATTATTAATTGATTAAACATACAAGTATTTAAGAAAATTTAAATCCTATATCAGGAATAAGGCATGGCCAAAGGGTTCAATAGCAAAAGGTTATGCTAGAGATGAGGTCCTTACTTTCTATTCTAGATACTTTGATGACATCAAGACAATTTTCAACCGCCCCTCACGTATTGACAATTATCCATAGGGCCCTTCCAATTTGAGCAACTTCTTTCCTGCTATTGGGAAACTAGTTGGAGCGTTTAAATACTTCAAACTGACTCCTACTGAGATGTTACAAGCACACAACATGTCTTGATAAATTGTACTTAAGTTGAACCATTTCTCCAATAAGTTATACACTGATTTTCTTTTCTATATTTAAAATTTCTTTATCATTGCCTTCTGTAACAAATAACCCCAATCATATTTACAAGGAATTGAGAAGATATGTCAAGCGGCAGCCATGGGTTCGTTCACAAACATGCGTTGAGGTTGAAAAGAGAGTCCATAGAGAATTTTCGAGTTGGTTTACACACCGAATACGTAATGACAACAACCCAACATAGCTAAACTCAAAAGACTTACATATAGTCTGTTTGATGATGCCAGGAGGTTTACATATAATGTCAATGGATTCAAGTTCCGTACAGTAACAAGTGATTAGGATTTCCTCACATAAAACTCTAGAGTTTTCGGCATGTTTGGAATGAGGAGTTATGCTAGTACAAGTGACAGTGATGTGCGATTTGGAGGCATTCCTTACTATGAAAGCCGGTTCATATTGTTGAGTTAAATTATTAAGGATTTTTCACTATCAATCTCTTCAAGTGTTACTGGGCAAATACGACAACTTCACATGGATTCACTACTGACAAATCGAGCATCACATCTGTTAATTTCTCTAGGCTCATTAATAGGGGAGAACTTGAAGATCATGAGCCTACATTCTGTCATGTCCCAAATTTTAGACCTAGGAGTAATGGAATTAGCCTAAATTGGGCAGGCTACCAAACCTTTTTTGGTAGAGATCCTAGAGATTCCTTGGAAGGATAGTAGGATTCTCAGGGACTAAATCGTAAAGGGAAAGTTTTCTAGGACTGAGAAAAGAGGAAGTTAGAGACTCAAAAGAAGTCTCGGGGCCTAGAAATGAGAAATAGAGATAAATGTAGGCCAAAGGTTATGTTGGAGGCCTCAATGAGATGAATTTTGAGGTTAAGCCAAACCAGGGACAAAATCGTAATTTTGTAAAGTTTTGGGTTGTAAGGGCAAAAATAGAAATTATGGCTGAAAATCCCAGAAAAATCCTAGAAAATGAAAAATAGTAGGTTAAGGTCTGAACACTTGAAACAAATTTCAGAAAAATAGGAATAAGGTTCAGAGGCCTGTATGAGGCTAAAAATGACAAAAATGCCTTTAGAAATTGTGGAATTCCCAAAATTTTGACTGATTTGGAATATTTTCAAAAATGAATTATTTAAAGTATGGGAAGGCCTCAGATAATTGGAATAAAATAGGAAAAAAATACTTGAGGAATTATCATAAGTTTTAAAAATAATTCCTTCCTTAAAAAGCGAAGAGGTTGGCATTAATAGAATTTAAAGTTAAGACCCCAAAAAGTACCCTATGCGGTGTAGAATAGCAAGATAGGTGGAGGAATGTTTAAGGGTTGTATTTACAAGAATTTTATATTAATTTCCTCCCTATTTTAATGCCAAAATGATAAAGGAATATGGAAGAGATAAGTGTACAGTTAGATGGGAAAAAAAGGTATTACGTGTACAATCAGATGCAAGACACATGTACATGTACTGTTGGATTAAAGGCATGTGGGTTGATGATGCAAGCATGATGTCATAAGACACATGTCATCACAAGATAAAAAGAGAAAACAGATGGTCCAATCAAGCCACATATTTTTGAGATCAACGGCTTAGATTCAGTCTTGTTTTCTATAAACACCCCCTCCCTACCCCTCATTTTCGTGCAAGCCATGGACCTATGGGGAAACTCTTGCAAAATAGATTCTAGAGAGAGAAAGAAGAGGGAAAGAGAAAGGCCAAGTGGTTATATGCAAGATCAAGCTCCAAAACAAGGTATGTTCATGGTTTTTGATATAGTTTTCACTACCCTTATTGTTGTTGAGCTTGGTTATGGATTTTAATGATTTTTGGGAGCTTGAAACCCTAGGGAGACATGCTACATGAAATTCTTAATAATAGGAGAAGATGAAATTGATGTTAGAATAATGTTTAAAGGCTTGAAAGGAACAAGAATCAAGTGGCTTTATGTTGAAATTGATTGAATTTCATGACTATGTAACTTGAGTTATATTTCAGTCAAGGCTATTTCATGGGGAAGGAGTTTGGTTTCAATTATTTTGAGCTCAGAAATAGATTCTACATGCAAAATTATGTGGGAATAGTATGTGGAATTAATTTTAGAAAGGTTGAAAATCAAGCTTAAAAGTTAGAAGTCAATATAGCTCAAAGAAAACAAAGTGTTGATGTTGTTGATTACCATGGCTCTAATGAATGAATAGAAATGATGTGTTAATGCATTTAGGGTCATGAGATATTGAGGAAGATAAATGACAAAGGTTAAGCAAGCAACCTTAATGGTTGGTAGCAAAGGGAGCAAGGGGAAGTAAAGAGAGTTTAAAGACACAAGGTAGCAAGCTTTACCTTACTCTTATGTGCTTTGTATTTATTTGCATGTATGACATGTTTCTATGTTATATGATTTTATGAACTCATATGTTGTGATTGTGAATGTGTTTAACATATGCCATAGGCTTATGTGTTTTATAATAAATGCATGATGATTTCCAAACATGTCAATATGTTATAAAGATGTTAAGTTGCAAGCATGTTTTGAATGCCAAGCTTGCCATGTATGTTTGGGTGGTTATTGTTTGCTATAGAGATTTTCCCAAATCTCACCCCTTCCTAACCAACCATTTAGGTCAAGTATGATGGACAATGATTCCATGAAGAAGAGCATAAGAAGGAAGGAGAAGAAAGTAGAGAATTTTTCATGTTAATGAATGAAGCTATTGGTTAATGTATAATTCTCCTATTATGTAAATTATGTATATGAATGCCGATAATACAATGTATTTGTTTAGAATGTTTATAGCATGAATGAAAATGTATGAGAATGAATGGTAAAGAATAAAGCCAAGTCATGCATGCCAAAACAATAAAAAGGATTAGAGCAAGAATTATCGAATGGATAAAACGTAGGTCCTGAAGCAGTTAGCTTCCAGCTCCAGTTTGACCTACCAAATATATGAGTTAAGCCATGAAACTTGGTAGACTTATTATACGCAATTGGCAATTGTTAAATATCTCTCTTTTATATATAACTTTGGTTCATTTTTATTACATTAATTAAGAACTATATGTTTTAATTTTAATATAAATATGTGTTATAATAATTTCTAATTATTTGACTTCATACATCTCCTTTTAGGCAAGATAATGAAGAAAAAAATTTCCAACAGTTCATTCTAAACAATTTTTTTATAATTAGTAACTAAACTATATTAATTTTTTAAAAAATTTACTTTCGCTTTTTGTCCAAACCACCACAAACACATAAAATCGCTACAAAAATTTTATAATTAGTAACTAAAATATATTAATTTTTAAAAAAATTTACTTTCGCTTTTTGTCCAAACCACCACAAACACATAAAATCGCTACAAAAATCAAAATCACTACAAATTATATCATAACCGCTATAAATAATACCCGCCCTCTATAGATACCCCACTCTTCCTCTCATTTTTCTCACTTCTCGATTCCATCATATTGTAAGTTTTTTTTCCTTCTCAATTTATTTTTATTTTGACACATTATTTATTTTAGTTTTGCTAATTTTTTTTATTCTTTTATGTAGGAGTTATTCACTAGTAGCTTCTACTCTTTCTAATTCATTTGTTACCTTCATAAATAACATTTCAATAATTTTTTAACTTTTATAATTTATATTTTAAATTCTAAATGTTATAATAAGCATTTTTTATTTAAAATGTTAACAAAATTTTCTTAACATAAAATTTAATGGGATTTCATTTCACAATTATATAAACCATATTTAATTTATTATATTTTATCTTGTAAATTTAATTACAAGCCATAAGGAAAATTATTTTTAAAAAATCAATTTAACATTTGTAGCAACTTTAAAATGCCACAAATTCCTCTTCTCGCCATTTGTTTTTAAATTTTGTAATTTGTAGCGGTTCTATAACTGCTAACCGCTACAAATTTTGGTGCCATTGCGAATTTTTTGATTCCCACCAAATAAAAATTTTACACTATTCATTAGTAGTAGTTTTCTAAACCACAACAAATGTTCAAATTTCATTTCCTGCCTTACATTTGCATTTATAGTGGTTTAGGAGCCACTACAAATTGTCACAAAGTGATCTCATCCTTGACATTATTACTAGCGATTAAGGAACTGTGAAAAAAATACTGTAATGGTTGGGCTTCTCATGCAGCTGTTTTGATAAACTACTACAAAACTATTTGCTTTGGTAGGTTTTTGTAGCCGTTACTTTTACAATTGGCATTTGTTTAAAACCGCTACAAATCACCAAATTTAACCGTGAGAAACTACTTCTTTGTTTGCAATGAATGATGATTGAAGCATTGAAGGAGCTCGGTGGAGTGGTTTATCTAACCATGAGTAGCTAAACCTAAAATCCCCCAATGAGGAGACAACTATGCCAAAGCTTAGAGCAATTAATTATTGATTTTTTAATTACATTTATGTCTCCAATTCTAGTTTTATATTTTGACTATTTTAGTTAGATGATTAGATTGTGATTTTGCAATTGTTACATTACAGCGACATGAGGATCACTTATTTGTCCTTAGGACTTACTAGTAATTATTTTCTTTCTTTGATACTTAACTAGACAAAGATTTGAATATAAACAAGATATATATATTTTTTGCTATGTACAATCCTTTTATTGGAAGTAATCCTGTTTGAAGCACTGTTGAGTATTTCTCTTGGTGGAGATTTAAATCTTAGTTTGCCACGTTGGTTAAATAAGATATATTAAACATGTTTAGTTGTTGAAATACTTGATCTTGTAATAATTAATGCCTTATAATTATCAATAGATATTTATTTAATAGTAGATTTTAATACCAAATTTACATCAAACTACCAATAATTTTTCTATATAAAAATAAGAGTATCACATCTGAAATTAAAGGAAAAAAATCCCTTGAAAAAATACTTAAATAAGTCAAATCCTTACATGGGTTACCAATTTGTCATAGTCTTTTTTTTTTTTTTGATAAAACAAGGTTACAATCAGAAACTAACTAACAGGGGCAACATTAGCAAATGAAACGCTGCATCCATCTTTAGTAGGGCAACCTCTCTGTCAGGAGGAGAGGAAAGAACATGGAAATCAGTCAATATGGTCCAAGCTTCAGCGGCCAAGGCGTTAGCAACCTTATTTGTCTCTCTGTCACAGAAAACTAGATCTACTTCCCATTCCCTTGCAATCATCCATTGTATTTCCACAAGAACACCATAGTCCGGATGGTCACAAGGTATCTCAAACTGGATTGTATGAACTAGATCACAACAGTCGCTTTCAACAATGATTTTCTTTAAATTCATGTCCCAAGCTAACTTCAATCCCTAAAGAGCACCCCAAGCTTCTGCCATGAGGATTGAACCATACCCAACCTTATACATAAAGCCCCGCAGGAACTCTTCGTTATGGTCTCTTAACACTCTGCCACAAGTACAAAGACCCAATGCTAGATTCCGTGATCTATCGACATTAATCTTTACAAACGCAGCCAGAGGTGTTCTCCACCCGACACTCGTAAACACAGAAGATTGTTTCTGCAATAAATTCAGAGAGCCCCAAGAAAGACTCGCTCTAGTGCGTGCAAGTAAAGCATCGATTCTCCAAGTAATATTCTTGAAGATACGATCATTCCGAATCAACCAAATGTTTCTTCCAAGAATTGCAAAGCATAATTGAAACTCATAGCCCTCCACCAAGGCCCATTGAGACAAGCACCACCAAATCCACTCTGTAAGTGTTGACTCACTAAAGAATCGATCCTAACGCTCCTCGGTGAGCAAGAAAGTCCAGACATGCCTGATAGTGGAACAATCACGCAACACGTGAAGGATGGTTTCGGGTGAATCATAGCAAGCTTCACATAGCCCAGTAGAATGTAACCCACGTCGCTATCACGACACATTTGTGAGCAAACGATCATGGGAGCAAAGCCACATGAACATGCGGTTACGCTGTGGTACTCGTAATTTCTAGATTGACCGCCATAAGTTCCTATTATGAACAGGTGGATGAATCACAGAGAGACGTTTATACGCTGACTTAGTTGTAAAGCTTCCATCGGAAGACCACCGCCACACCAGTGTATCATTTCCCCCTGTAGCATTCACATGTACTCTTTCTATGGCCTCCAAGACATGAGGGGAGAGAAACTCGCTGAACTTCTGCCAATCCCACGACCCAGATACCGTAATACACTTGGCCACTTTCCATTCCAAGTAATCCATTGGGATCTTGCAAATAGCAAGGCTCTCCAATTTGTCCAGATAAGGAACCCAACAATCTCTCCAAAAAAGTGTTCATTGACCATCCACAACACGCCATGCCAATCCCTCACTAACCTTTTCCCACGCATATCTGATGCCCTTCCAGGTGCTAGACTCAGACCTCTTCTGTTCAACTCTTGGGACAATATCCTCACCAGTCTTGTATTTCTCACGCAAAAACCTCACCCAAAGTAAATCACTGCGAGTAGCTAAAGACCACCCTAGTTTCATTATGAAGGCATTATTTTGGAGAGAAGCATAATGGAGCCCCAACCCACCATCCTGTTTACAACGGCAAACATTGTTTAAAGAAACCAGATGCACTTTGCGAGACGTAGCCCTACTACCCCTCATAAAGGTATGGCAGCGCTTGTCAATTTCACTGCAGATCGCACTTAGGAGTGGAACAGTTTGCATGGCATAAGTCGGTAGGGCTGAAACTACAGACCAAACCAGTGTTTGTCGACTGCTACAGAAAGAGCATTGGCTTTCCAACTCAATAAGCGAGAATCCATTTTATCCAAAATATATTTATACGTAGACTTCGACACCCTCTTATAGAGAATAGGCATACCCAGATACTTGCCTAAGTCAAAAGAAGGTGCAAAATTCAAGAAAGCGCTAATCTCGCGGCACCTATTATGGTTCACATTTTTTGAGAAAAAAATCCGTGATTTACCTGTATTTACCTTCTGTTCAAAAATTTCATAGAAATCATCAAGAATAGCTTTGATCACTCCAGCCTGCTCCATATCTGCTTCAGCAAATAGGATAAGATCATCAGCAAAAAAATAGGTGAGAAACTGGCGTACCTCTTTTACTTAATTTAAAAGGGTGCCAGTCGCCATCATCAACAGTACTTTGAATACGATGACCCAGTTTCTCAATGATAAGAACAAAGAGATATGGGGAAATAGGGTCTCCTTGTCGCACCCCACGAGACAGGCAAAATTCCTTAGCAGCAGTCCCATTTCAAAGTAATTACATATTGGGAGTGGACACGTAATAATGGATGACGTCTCTTATATAATCAGGAACCTTAAGTTCTGCTAAGCAATGAAAAATAAAATTCCAACGAATACGATCATAAGCCTTCTCCAAATCAATTTTAATGGCCATAAAACCCTTCTTTTTCTTCATAGTTCTCATGGAGTGTATGATTTCCTGAGTTAAAATAATATTATCTGAACTTTGTCTCCCTCTCATAAAGCTATATTGATTGGGCGCCACCATAAGGGCATGATGGGCTTGAGCTTATTTGTGATGATTTTGGTTACCACCTTATAAATCACATTACATAAACTGATGGGTTGAAAGTCTCAAATAGTCTGTGGATGATCAATTTTGGGAATTAAGACAATCTGAGTACCATTAATATGCTCAACACAGCGAGGATTATTGAAAACTTCTTTCACCATAGAAATAAGAGATCCCCCTACAGTATTCCACTGGCTTTGATAAAAGAGGGGGTTTAAACCATCCGGTCCCGGCTCCTTAAGGGGCCCCATATCAAAAAGAGCCTGCTTAATTTCTTTCTCATCAATATTCCTCCCTAAACATTGCAAATGCCTATCCTCAATAGCCGGATAAGTACAAGAGAAGTGAATAGATCCTATTGGAGAGCCAGATTCTATATAAAGCTCTTCAAAAAATCTGCTTCCCATGTTCATGATTTCATTTGAATCATAAGACTACATCCCGTTATCAAGCTTAAGAGCTTTAATTTTGTTACGCCATCGTCGTCCGTTAGCAACCGAGTATTACAATCCCCATTGATATACCAAGAAGATTGTGAGTATTGTAGCCACATCACCTCCTCTTCCTTAAGAATGTTTTCCAATTCGAGCCACAAATCCTTTCTGATTTTCTCCAAATGCATGGTTGGCCCTATAGACGTAATTTTACAATGCACTCCTCAAGTCGCCAGTGTAATTTCTCTTTATTTTGTGTGATATTTCCGAAGACCTTCTTATTCCAAGTCAAAAGCTTCTTTGTAAATTCAGAAACTGAAGCACCTCAATCATGTTGTGATGACCAATTCTCCTTGACAAAATTATGGAACTCATCATGAAGAACCCATGGAGCAAAAAAACAGAAAGGCCGATTATTAGGACGATCAGTGCTGAAATTGTCAGTCTTAAGGAGGACTGGACAATGATCGGATTTGTACTTGGGCAAGTGAACAACGGCAGCATTGGGAAAAGCAATATGCCATAAATCATTGATAAAGACTCGGTTAATCCTGCTTTGACTCCTCTCATACCCCCAAGTGAAGTGAGGCTCACTAAAACCAATATCAATCAAGCCACAGTTAGTAATCCAAGCACGAAACAACCTGTCAATCTCAGAGCTACCTTGCCTGCCCCTCCCCCAACGATCTTCACTATGGGCAATGGCATTGAAATCCCCTGCTACAGCGCATTTCATATTAGAAGCATTATAGATATTATGAAGGGACTGGCATAACTGTCTTCTAAGAGTTGTATTAGGGTGACCGTAAACAAAGGTCAACAACTATTCATCACCATTACCATTCCTCACTTTTCCATGAACAAATTGGTCACCTGAAGATAGAACAACAAAGTCAGTATTCATGTCCCAAAAGAGCCATATGCCTCCACTAAAGCCTCTAGCCACCACCAAAAATTTATTCGGCCAACCAAGCTTACAAGCTATTAATTCAGCCTTCTCCCCAACCTGCCTTGACTCCAGAAGTGCAAAAATATTGACATTATTATGAACCATAAGATTAGATAAAAGGCGTCAAAAAGAGGCACCACCGGCACCTCGAGTATTCCAAGTCATTATAATCATAAAGCTAAAGGAGAGATGAACGCCATAAACAACAACAAGCTACTGATTATAAGTCCTAAGCGAGACTTCACCTTCAACATGCATAACCCTATCATTATCTTCCATCAAAGGGTTAGAATGCAAGACAAAAGACGTGCTTCCACCTGAACTCAGATCTAAAGGAATAGATGCACCATTTGTAATATTCGGATCAATTGGGACTGAACCCTTATCCACGTAATTGACCCCAGCAACCAACGGCCCACTATGAGTCAATTGAGGAAGTCCATTATTTATTATTTTATCAACATGACTGGAACTTTTTGGCACCTCTATCTTGCTTGCTGAGCTTACTTGTGTAGGGCCTTGTTTTGCCAATTTATTTTTAACCTTTAAATATGCCTCCATTGGGCTTGCAACTATAGCACTTTGGTCCACACATGCACTTCAACCCACACCATTGTTTTTAGACCCACTACTCACAACTACTTGCTTTTTTTCCCAACATTAATATCCCATGATTTCAGGTTCTTAGAGATAATTGTAGTTATAGTGCCAGCGTCATTGAGAGATTCCCGCGATACTAATTGATTGTTTTCAATGGCCATCTCCTCAGAATCAAGATCATTCAAGTCATGAATCTCGATCCTACATTAACGACACCAACCCCACCATCACGCCGACCATTACGCCCAGGATTATACTCATTCCCTGTCTGTGCTCGTTGAGGCCTACATCGCCATGGAGCCACCATCCACTCACCGTAGGTTTGCAATGAGGTGCTACTAGAAGGTTCTTTGTCAACCACCACAGCCTTGCTAACCTTCGGATTACTAACAGCTGGTTGTGAATGCACCTCAACGTTGGACATCTTACGGTTGGGGCAGTGCTCAGAGTCATGACCATACTTTCCACACGTGAAGCATATCAAATGCAAGCCCTCATACACAATCTTCTTTTCCTTTCCATTAATCAAGATCGATGGCAAGAGAGGTGTATCCAAATTTGACTCGACACACAATCGAGCAAAATGACTTTTGGCTTGACGAAGCGTATTTCGATTGACTTTTAACACTCTTCCAATCTGATTACCTACAACATGGAGGATTCCTTGGTCATAATAATCAACGGGAAACTTAGGAATCCTTACCCAAGCAGTGGTTTTTGAGACTTCGTCGGCATCCGGATCAAAGTCTGCCCTCCAAGGTTGGATCGCCAGGTAATGACCCAGGATCAGTCAACGACCTTCAGTTAGAGCATGATCATAATCTTCTTTGTTACTCAAATGAACTAGGAGTGATTTGTCATAGTCTTAATTAGGTCACATGCGCTAAAGAGGAATTTTAAAATTTTATCAAATGACTCTAATGCCTCTTTTATTAGAAACCTAAAGAGATTAGATTTCCATCATTCTTGCATTGCGTAACTTTTTGTTTGGATAGAGAGAAAATGATGAAGGAAAGAAAACAAGAGAGGAAAATGAGAAGAAAAATGAGTTTTTTTATTATTTGAATGAGGAGAGAAAAGCAAGAGGAGAGAAAAGTAAGAGAGTAAACGGGGTGTGGGGTCCACTTTTTTTTTTGGTAAGGAAGGTCCACGTTATTTTCTTGTTAACTTTTCTCTTCACACATGGAGAAAAAATGAAAAGAAAACTCACATTCCTCGTATACCCTCCCTCATATTAGATGAATGAATGTAAATTTTGCCTTTAAAGCAATTTTTTAATTTTATTTATGGCTATTTTATTATTTAGAAAAATTATTTCACCATAGCGAAATTTCTGTAATACTAAGAATTCGCACTAACTATACACACACATGCACACATATATTTCTCCATCTCTTTCAATGTTTATAATAAATTTTTATTATTTAACAATAATTTTAATAATATATAATTTAAAAATTATCCACTTTTTTATTTTTATTAAAAATAACATTTTTACTAAACTATTTGATTTTTAAATATAATAATGTGATAATATATTTTTATTAATTAATTTTTATTTTAAATTATTTGATAATATTGATGTTCATATAATTTTTTTATTGTGATATTTAATTTGGTTTTAAACATAATATATTTTGGCATAGAGATATGGGTATTTTGGTCATTCAAATATTTGCTCATTTTCTTTCCTTTATATTTTCTCTCTTTCATCCAAACAAGATGGGTAATATTATTTTCTCTTCAGTTTTCTCTTCTTTTTATTTTCTTACCGCTCATTTTCTTTTCTTAGAACTTTTCTTCCCATCCAAACGAAACATGAGAATTCTTAATGAGCAACACTTGGTGTCTACTATTCAAAGTCAAAAAATCGATCAAGGATGTAATAGTGAGTTAGTTTTTATATTAAATCTTCCTCCTTTAATTCTAATAGTTTCATCCTGATATAAAATTATTAATTTAGAATTGAAACGTGTTAACTACAAAATGGTACATGTTAATTTTGAACATTGTATTATGTTAAAATTTTATTTAAAGACTTATGTGTTATAGAGATAGAAAGTTGTTAATTTAGAATTAAAACGTATTTACATGTGAAATGCAACATATTAATTTTTAAGTTTATATTATGATTAAGTTTTATTCAAAAACTTATTGTAATTGTATTATGAAGGCAAAAAATTATGAATTTAGAATTGAAATATATTAACCATAAAGATTGAACGTGTTAATTTCAACATGTAAGAAAAGCAGTATTGTATTAACGGCAATTCTGTGAGTGTGACATGTCATCGCAGGTATATGATTAATAAGTGTTTTAAAGTAAGAAATGAAAAGGACAACCACATTCCCACGGCCAATTAAATATATTTGTTGCAATTTCTAAAGCAGATAAGATGGCATCCTAATCCTTCATTATTAATAATTATTAGTTACTTAACCTCACTAATCTGTATTAAGAAAAGCTAAAACTACAGGTGGGCAAAAAAAAAAACGAAAAAAAAAACTGAAACTACAGACTTCAAAATTGATATTTTTGTATCAAAATTTTAAGGTTTAGAATTTCTACCTAAGTACTGTAAAATTTAATAATGATTTTTTTATTCTTCAAAATAATTATAATTTTAAGATGTTTTATTGTGAATATAGAATTGAATCTTGTTAACCGTGTAATTAAACTTATTAATTTTCAAGATTTTACTATGTTCAAGTTTTATTCAAAGACTTACGCAAATGTGTTATGGAGACAGAAAGTTCTTAATTGTGAAATAAAACATGTTAATTTAAAATTCTTCTCTTTTTATAAGGGGTATTAGAGTTATTTCATAAAATTTTAAAATTCCTCTTTAGATTATGTGACATGAGTAGGAGTTTGACAAATTTAATAACCCAAATAAAAGTTTGGATTCTCTCGAAATTAGAAACTAAATTTTGTGAGGAAGTTAAATGATAAAGCCAACTGGTCAGGGATTCTAAATACAATAATAAGAAATTTAAATTTTAATAATATGAATTCCAAAAACAGGACGACAATAATTGTTAATTTACCACACCAATCAATCAATTAATTTATAAATTAACTAAAGTAAGTTATAGTGAAGAAAGGGAGAATAACTGATTATGGTTTTCAAAACGTTGAGTAATTAATTTTTGGCAAGACAAATAGCTGTGCCAATTAAGTTAAAAAAAATACTAATGATAATGAACAAAAACACCATAATGCTATCCAAAAGAATAAGTTGTTGTCCCGAATAAAAATCCCTTAATCATGGAAAAAATAACTGAAATTTATCAACCATTGGTGATTGTGCGAAAAATTAGTTGAGAAAGATTACTGAAAAAGAGTGAGGACAAACTGGCTCTTAATTTTCCAGTTATCCTATATTGATTTAAAAACACGAGTTCAGTTGAAAGGTTTTATCAAAATTCAAAATTCTTTTCTTTATCAAATTATATTCATCCTCACTTGGCAATTTATTCCCTTTTTAATATTTGCTTCGATACATAAAGAGAACACAAGATTAAGGTGGAGTGAATCATTCTGGAGGTGCAACTCATTAAACAATTCCCACTTTTATACAGCGCGCGAAGATTGTGGTGAACAATTAATGTGGGGTGTACTGTACTTGTTCTGGGCTGTGAAATAGCCGTGGAACAAAGGATATCCACTATTCACTGTTGGTAAAATATTAGCCTGAGATAATTTACTAATGTTTTCATGTTACGTAGGTATAGTGGAAAAATTAGAAACACAATTTCCTCCATGGACTATGCCATTTAAGCTGGTGCCAGCCTTTTTATGCAGTAAAATTGAACTGTTTGACACAGAAACCACTATGAATTTTCCTCGTTGAAAAAATATTCAACAAAACAGGCATCACACCTGCATTTAGGAAGACCAGTAGATCATCAAGGAAGTTGATGAAGGTGGGTGAGAAAAAAAAGAAGGAGAGGCTGGCGAGAAGGCGAGAAGCTGAGATTTGGAATATGAATTTAAGAGGAAAAGAAATGGGTTGGCCTCATCGCATATTAAACGCAAGAAGATGGGAAATCATTGGTGGCATTGGATTCGAAGCGACAGTTAGGAGGCATTTAATTGGAAATACAGAGACCAAAGAAAACATTACCTCCATGAGAATGAAATTCAGCGATTCAATTCTTCCGCCATGAACATAGACCAGATCAGTGTGTCTTGAATAGGGTAGAAGTCGATCTATTTCTTTGTTGAGGGTGTTTGAATGGAAATAAAACTATAGTTTTAAAAATAATTTTATATAAAATAAATATGTCAAAGAGTTTATCTTGATTTATGAAAATATGCTTTTGATAATATCCAAACAGTCCCTTGGTCTGCGAAGAAACGCTTCGGTTCTGTCCTTTCTCCCTACTGGATATTAATGTCAGCTGAGACCTCGAACGCGTACGCCAACGCTAGCGTGGCCATTGAGATCCCCAATAAGGAAGGCCGATACATACGTGGAATGTGCCCGGCAAACCAAACCAATAGATAGAAAACAAGGTCATGATGTCAACAAAGTTGAACCAATAGGATGCCAGATGGAAGACCAAGTCAGCAAGTCACATGGCCCAATCACTGTGCTGATACAATGTTTACAGAATTTTATTGATGATTGATTATTGATTCATTTTAATTCTCCCATTTAATGAGGAAAAACTAATATGCAGGTCCTTATATTTTTATCCCATTTTGAATCAAGTCCCTAAAGTTATTTTCTATTTTATGGGATCCTTAATATTTCAACCGTTGTATCCGTTAATCCTTCTGTTCACAGAAGGTTAAACTGAGATTAAACACATTGAAGATCCTAATATGGTGGACAAGTGGATCAGACGTCACAGCCCATTCTCTTTCACCAATATAGAAGACCCTGCCATTGGTTTCCAATTCTTCCCCCAAGGCCACCTGCAAAGAGCAAGTTCCAGTCCGACACTCCTTCAAACATCATCACTCCACCTCTAAACAGAATGACATAACGACGACACAAGTCCCATCAAATGCAGTTAGAAAAGATGTTTGTCTCCTTGTTACAGATTTTGACCAAAATAATGTATAAAATATTGAATGTGTGTGTAAGTTGATGGTCTTTACCATCCTTCATAGCTTTTAATTTTTTTTTTTTGCCTTGTTTCCTCTGTTTACCTCTGTTTTCTAAGCCAAGAAAGGTTATTTGCCTCAATGATTTACTATGCTTTCTAAAGAAATTTGTTTGTTTTCTCTCCACCTGTTTTTGAAAGGATATTTAGCTTTGTGACCAATGATACTCCTTAGCACTCACTATTAATATCCATTCACTTTGTTTTTAAACTTCGATATAGATTATCCGTTAAAATATAGAAGGCTTTGTGCCAGTTCATGGGAGTGAACTACTCACTGACCCTCCTAAACATCTCCTGAATTGATGTTAAGTTCCCAATATTGGTTGATGACATCTTCAAATTCTTGCGTGGAACATCACACATACTGGACCTTGTATTGTTAGGCATCCACTCCACAAAGCATGATGAATACATGAACTAAATGATGTATATGAAAAATTTAAGTCTCGCACCCCGATTTGCTGGACCCATGGTTAAAAAATTTTAAGCTCGACAAATCTTCATTTTGATCATAAAATTTTGAGGAGCGTCAAACTTGGACTTGCCGTCTGTGGGTGGCCTTGGGGGAAGAATTGGAAATTGCTGGCGGGGTCTTCTATAGTGGTGAAAGAGAATATATTAGGATCTTCAACGGTGTTCAATCTCAGTTTAATGTTTGGAAAATTAACAGATAAAACGGTTGAAACATTAAGGATCCCATGAAATAGAAAATAACTTTAGGGACTTGATTTAAAATGGGATAAAAATATAAAGACCTCCATATTAGTTTTCACTTTAATAATGCATCTTTGATTTCAAATTCCAATGTTTTTTAATAACTTAACCTCTAGCTTCTTTTCACAATTATTCTATCTTAAATAATTGCAGTCCAAGGATAAAATGTTCCCCCAATCATATTTATAAGCTTCAAATTTGAAAAAGAGTGTGATTCATTTTATAAGTTTTAATTTGAGATTTGTCTTAACATTTAATATATTTTTTCTAATGTTACTCTTAATTATTTCTCTTTTATCACATTTCTCCACACATTCTCTTTCATTTTTTTCTTATTTATTATAAGAGCATATTTAAAAATAAAAGTATATTTTTAACCTATTTATTATTTTTAACTAGTTTTAACTAATTATTCGTTATCTATAAATTAGTTATTTAAAGTTTATAATAAGAACTGAAAGAGTACCAGACTAGACAAGTCAATCTAACCAAACAGGGGTTTGGCTTCTCTCCGGTGAGCTTCCCATCCACTACCCTCTTTTCCTCAAAACGCTCCTTTTTATTTCTTTAAAAATATCTTTAAAAACCATAGTAGTAATTTCATTCTTATTTCCATTTTTAATCTAGTGTTTCCAAACTGTTTGAAGTAAATGGTTCTCCAATTTACTCTCACCTATCCTTCTTATAAGATATAAATAACCAAGTTATATATATAAATTAATTAAGATTGATTAAATGCAATAAATTATCAAAATGCAGTTTTTCTAAAAAAAGTATCATCATTTATGAAGAGACAATGAATAAATAATTATTTAATACAGTGAGACTAATCAATAATTAATTGAGACAAAGATAACAAAATGATTGTACTGAAAATCTCAGACAGATTAACGGCCCCAAGAAATGTTTGTTAAATCTCCCAAATTGCTAAATAGTTGGCCTCATAAGTTGTTGGAGTGAAAGTGCTGGCAGCAGGCAGCCGTGGTCTATGTGGCCGTTTGAATTAGCGGTGACACTAGCTAATGTGACCGTTTTATAGATGATACTAGTTATAAATGATGTTGATTAATTTTAATTTTTATATGGATTTTTTTATAAGTGATTTCGATAATTGTGATTATGATTGGTTTTCACTTATTAAAATCACTTATGAATGTATAATTACCAAAAAAGGTATGAATTTCATAAAATTGTTTACATTTTCATAATTATTACATTTAATAACAAATGTTATATAATATAATTTAATAAATCACATGAATATTTAAATATTATTTTTATTTTACATTATTGTTATTATTATTTATAATAACTTAAAAATTTATGTGTAGTACAAATATTAAAGAAAAGACAATATATATTAAATAAGTGATGAATGAAAATAAATAAAATTTTATTAGCAATTTAATACCGTGAGCAAATTAAGAAAATTGAATGTTGAATCAAAATTATAAGAAATAAAATTTAAATAGCAAAAAAAATTAATAAATTTCATGTGGTTTTAGTTGAAAAATTATAGGCAAAATATATGCAAATAATATTTGGGGGAGAAAATTTTGTAAGAGTATAGGAGGGTAGATTGAAGAAAATTCAGCTGATAAAGATTCATTGATTCATCAGAATTATTCAAACGCATAAGCTATTTCTTAGTGGTTATATTAAAAAGTGCGGTAGGAGAGTGAAATCATGATTTATCAAAATTTTATAAAAATTATCCAAGCAAAATAAACATATTTCATAATCACTTATTTGAGCTCAAACCAATTTATTTAAACCCTCACTGCTTAATCAAACATGCATTATGATTGTCAATCAGTAAAGAAACAACGAACATTATAACCTAAAAATTGACAGTTAACCCTTGATTGCAAAGAAAAAAGTTGATAACACTTATAAAAGTTGGTGGAGACCTTTGGGCTTTGGGATAGATAAAACTTTTGAAGGATATTCCAACATAAACACACACACACATGTATATATAGTAGATAACACTTAAATTTCAATATATATATATAGTTACTTGATCACGTTTTATCAATCCAATAAATATTTAACCAACAACTCAATATGAAATCCAGCAAACAATATTCAAATACATATATATACTTTCAGATGAAGTAGCTAAGGATCAAAAGAAGCAAATTGAAGAAGTAGAGGACTGGTTTCAAATTGGGACATATGAAACTCGTTCAAGGTGACCCAAGCCTCTATTCCTTCATTCTCAGAACGAGCTGGCATCAAAATAACCACATTTCTTACTGGCACTCCAATAGTACAAGCTCACGTTGGGTTGCCCCATCCAAAGTTTGTTTTATAGAAACCAAGCCTCAACCAGGTTCTAGGTTGTAGAGGAGCACATGCTAGTCTCTTGTGGAGCTATCAAAGTTAATGGATTAGACAGGTTATTACTTATTAGGCCAACCCATCATATAGGGGCTATTTGGATGAGTTAAATTGACAACCTTATTTGGACCACTTTTCTCACACTGTTGAAACGCTTGGCTCCTTGGATGGCCACAACCATTTTTATCCATTCAACTTTAATTCGACTCTACTTCTTTCAACTATGCAACTTGAAATTAAGAAAGACGGATTCATGAATGCTAGATAACTGTAAAATGGATTCATGGCTTTATCTTTTAAGGATTTTATGGATTATTTTATTTTTTTAATTCATAAAGTTATCCCGGATATATTTTTTTGATCATATTTATAAGATGTAAAGAGAGAACATTTTTTGGTCCTATTTATAGAGAAGAGAAAAAAGTTTTTCATATGAATGTACGGTTTTACCTTTTGTTTATCGTTGTGTTGACTTTGTTATCATCACAAGATATAATTTACATTAAATAAGGATAAAGTTTAATTTTTGTTAGATATAAAATGAAAATTCATAAAGTCTAGAGTTTTTCTTAGTTCACATTTCATGTGAAATATGTTAAAAATAACTTATAAATAAGACCAGAGGAGTAGTCTCTTAGCTTTATAGAATGATTTTAAACTAGTATACTTTTGGCTTTTTAATTTTCAATTAGGTTTCATTATGGTGCCTTGATTTTATTCAATAATTTTTAATTCTTCACTCTGACAATATTAGTCCAATTACCAAAAAATGTTGCAAAACAATCTTCAACACCTAATAAAGCATTCTAAAATCTCTAAAGAATGCTAGAGACTTTATCATCACAAGGGACTAAATTGTTGCTTTAGAACATGCTTTTACGTTAGAAAAAAGAAATGAATAAGTGCGTTGATTGGCTGGCCTACTAGACTCATTATGAGTCCATTTAAAATAATTTATAAATGGTTTTTTAATCATAATTTATGAAATACAAAGTAAGTATATGAAAAGAATTTTGTCTCGATTTAGGTAAAACCTGTATATAAGTAATTTTAAACATGATTCTCAAAGGGACTTAAATCAAAGCATTAGTTTAACACTACAACTTTGGTATATAGGAAATTTGACAACTGTATGGACCTAATCTCTTCTTAATTTATTTTCTTCTAATGGTTAAAAAAAATTAAAGAATAAAATACAGGTTCATTTTCTCTAAGAAATAAAATGATTAGATTAAAATGACATTTTAGAATGCTTTGTGCCCAAAGAAAATTGTTTTGTCAGTATTTTCTATCGGTTGCAGTCACGATAATAAAATTAGAGACTAAAAAGCCACTGTTCGCCATTCAGCGCGACAGCAAGCGCATAATTGTTAACAAGTAGTATAAATTAAGAAAGTATCGGTTCCTTGAGGACCAAAGTGAAAATGAACCAATTACCGCAAATATGATAAAAAATTTGAAGAAGTTAAAAATAGCCATTGAATTTGAAAATGACAAATAGGTAATTTTGACATATTTTGACTTGTCAAAACCATTACATGAGTAGTCAACATGACCTATTTAATTATCTTTTTAAAATTTAACAGATAGTTTTCTGTTATTTTTTCTCAAAAATTAGGTTGAGCTAAGGGAAAAAAATTAGTGAATTGATAAGTTCTTAAACCAAATTAAGTTGCTGTAAAATTAAACTCAAATATATCTTCAACTTCAATATGTTGAAAACCTAGGATTGTTCACCCCCTTTGCCCTTCTTGAAACTATTATTTTAACTTGAAAAGGCTTTTCAATGATAAAATGTGTTGTCCAAGAATCTAAAGCATAATTGGAAATGCTCTCTCAAGTCAAAAACAAATTTATCCTTCCATTTGAAATGAAACACTTAATGAAAATTACCCTGGAAAATCAGTCTTGCTTTGACAGTGCTAGGTCGGTAGATTATCTCTAACCAATCCAACAAACCATTCATTCACTTAAGACTTTCAAGTCAAACATGATTTTAATCAAGTTCAAAATCAAAATTAGCCTTCTCAAGACTCATCAAGATTAATAAATCTTTCAAAATGGTGACTAGTCAAAATGAAGCAATAAGCACAGAATAAAACCAACACATATATCATTATAATACTCAAAAGAAATAAAAGAACAACCTTCAATACATAAAAAGTTCAAAACAATCCTAGAACAAGTTTACTAGCCACTCATGATCTGAAAAGAACTACAACTTTGTTCAAAAATCGAATCCATAACAGTATGAATGTAAAGAAGAAAAAGAAAAACAGAAGAAACCCAAGGAAAGAGCTCCAAAATGCTTCAAAACTCTTGACTCAAACTTCCAATCCTCCAATTCTTCGAAGCCCTAACAGAAAGCTCTCTCAAAAAGTTTTGAAGTGTGAAGAATGCCAGAAAATTGCACAACCCTCTCTTAGATACCGTCATTTTTCATCAAGTTAGTAAAATTCATAGTAGTGCAGAGGATATTGCTTCTGGACAACATCAATTTCCAGGCTTTTGAGACCAATTACCACGGCTATTTGATGCTTTGTAGGCTTCCTCCACTTATTGACTCCATTTTTCCCTCCAATGCTTCCATTCTATGTCTTGAACTTTAACCTTCAAAACTTGAAATAAGCAATCCTTTTATGCATCTATCTTCCGTTTCCAACCTTTAACTATACCACAAAACTTGTAAATTCTCAAATATACTAAAATTAACTCAATCTTTTTATACTTTGCTCAAAAATTCACCTACGTTCAATATATCATATCAACAGCACAAATTCTAAAGTATAAATGTAAATTATGCACAATTAGCCTCCAAAATATGAGAATTAGAGACTGAAAATGTGCTGGAATAATGAGAATTTGTAGAGCTGATCAGTCACGAAATAAAGTTAAGACACTAAATTAAAACCTAATAAAGGAGCAAAAATATATTTTATCAATTTTTCCTGATGCCACACTAATTTTTATCCACTTTTTTCCCCTACATATTCATCATACATATCACATCTCTTTATTTCATTATATTTTTTTTTTGCCGTCTTTATTTAATTATATATGTTTCTATCAAACATCACTCATTAATACTAACCAAATTAAATCGACATATTCCCTATATAGACAAAGTAAATTTACCACCATTCAAGTGCACAGAAAAGTCTAATTTTACAAATGAAACGGTTGGCCGTTGACCAACCATACTGCCATAATGAGACGTCGCGTTAAATTGAGATATTAAATACTCCCTTGGGTCCCTTTCAGCCTCAAATTTGAATTTGAATTTTCTTGATCCTATTTTATAAGATTCTAATTATAGTTATCTGAACATTTAATGTATTTTTAACTATATTGCATTAATTAAAAGGTTGGCATACTATATTCTCTTTCATACTTTCTTTCTCTTACCAATCTTTTATAAATAAAGACATGCTTGGAAGAAATTCATTTCTTACATATTTATCATATTTAATGAATTTTAAATTTTTTTAAATGTGTAATTCAATTATCAGTCTCTTATAAAAAGAGTCGGAGAGAGTAATTTGGATGTCCTCAATAATTTGGAGATATTAAATAAATTACAAAGTGTACGTCTGGCATTTATGTGGAACCAAATTGGAATTATTACATTCACAAAATGAAAACAAAGGCCGAGTCAATGTAAATACACACATGAATATTATTTCGCAACATCTGTTATTGAGTATATATAATACTGTGTAAATAATAATCTTTTAATTTTAAACTTAATATATTTTAAAGAAAAAGGCAATTAAATAAATGATTTTATGCATATAATTATTGAAAATAATTTTTCGAAAATATTTAGATCAATTTCTTAGATTGATTATATTAAGTTTTCAATCACTATGACTATGTATCCTATTTTTTTCATATGAGTTTATAATTAAATGATAATATTTCAAAATTGGACATAAAGTGTCATCTCATCTTTTAATTTTATTACTGGTGTTAATGAATTTATGCGTATCATTGTAAGAGTTGATAATCACGTTAAGAATATTGAAAAATGTCTCCCAAAAAATAGTTAGTTCCGGCAGTAGTAAGAGGGAGTTAAGAATTTTTTTTTTTGAAAAAAATTGATAAGGATAATATGGTCATTTTATGAAATTATAAAATTCTCATGTAGTCTTGTGTGACTAAATTTAGGACTATTTGGAGATTTTCAAAATCAACAATCATTTTTCTCTGTCATTTTCTCCAAATTAAATCCCTTATTCTTCATCCGCCTAATTCTTAATTAGATCGTACACTTTAGATCATAAAAATAAGAATTGAGATATCTCTAGTTGAATCCAAGTTAGCTAGCCAGGCTCATATCCATGTCTTGGATTTAGCCCAAACCAGAATTGCCCTTGCCGTCCATGGGCAAGGACAATTTGTTGGGTGCAGAGTTTAGTGCATCCTTCAAATTTCAATTCCAACTTTTTTTTTAATAACTGAAGTTTCAGCTACTTCTCACATTTATTATATCTTAATTTCAGCCATGGTACACAATATTCGACTAGATAAGTCGATTCAATAAAAAAAAAATCAGATGAATTAGTGCCTAGTGGCTAGTTGTTTCAAAGTTGAAAGGAAATTACTCCCTCTCCCATCGAGAAATTACCCCCTTCGCTCAATAATCTACACGGCTTCTCTACCTTACCCCCAAAACCATGTCTTTTGGGTAAAACAAGAGGGTAAATGCTTTTCTATTTTTTATTAAAAAAATTTGGTATCTTAAAATATTTTTTAGTGTCATTCAATATCCTAAATTAATTGTTAGTGCACTTATCATACTAAAATATTTTTCTACTAGCACACATTATCTAACATCTAGCACTTTGAAATTTTCTAGTAACACCTAATATTCTAAAACTTTTTCAATAATACCCAGTATCTTGTATCCATCACACTGAAATATTTTTTCAGTAATACCTGATATCTTAAATTAATTTTCAATACATTCAACATTCGAAAATATTTTTGGGAAAATTGAGGAGAAGGACCTAAAAAAATTAGTATTTATTAAGAGGGATCTTAAAAATTGTAATTAGTTTGAAGGACCAAAAATTAAAATATGAATTTACAATTACAAAATTATCCCTGGCCAAATCCCTACATTATCTCCAACACCCATCTCAATATTTGACTATTAGTTATCAACTGAAATATAAATTTATAATTACCAAATTGCCCCCCATTAAAACTAAAACTAAATACAGCAATTAACAAAAATATAAAGTCCTATTTTTCAGTCATTCATATCTGCATCTACTAGCCTTTCATTCTGATATGGCTGGAAAAATTTCCAGCTTGCGTGACTGTGATTTTACCCATCATTTCAATGTGGTTGGAAAAATTATTAGTAAAGCTTAGGTTACGAAGCGGTAGTATTTATCTGATTTTCATATTTTGGTTAACAGAAAGAACTATATTTATATTCAACTAAGCTGCTTTGTATAGGTAGCATGATTGTGTTCATATGTATGTATAGTTGGGATTGAATGAATGTACAAATATATACTTTTATATTCATCCAAAAAGTCTTTATATAGATGTCATGAGAAAATAAGAAAACATTTGGTACAAACAAACTAAAGGAGAGAAAATAATGTTCAGAATATACGTACCATCCAATAAATAGTCTGCTAGTTGATTCCTTTTAATTTATCTTCTTTGTTCTGGATTTACAAGAAGACAATTGCTATTGATAGAAACTTTGGGTACATCAAAAAAAGATACGCAGAGATAGAGAGAAATCAAATTCAATTGATAATTAACCGTCAAATTGAGATAAGAGGGTGTTGGAAATAATGTAAGGATTTGATAAGGGATAATTTGGTAATTGTAAAATTTTATTTTAATTTTTGGTCTTTCAAATAAATTACAATTTTTAAGATCCCTCTTAATAAATACTAATTTTTTTAGGTCCTTCTCCCTAATTTTCCCAATATTTTTTCCAGTAACACTATGCATCTTGAAGTAATTTTTTGTGACATATTTTAGGGTACTGGATGCACTAAAGTTTAGTTTAAGATACTAATATTATCATATAATAACATTTAATTAGTATATAATAACATATAATTGTAACATTTAAGATATTGATATGTCGTATTTTTGAAATATTAGCTTATAATAACATTTAATTATAAATTTATATGAAACAAAAAAAGACATATGACTATGTGTAATTGGAGAACTTGATATAATATATATAAGTGACTTGACCTAAATTTTTTTCCTGCTAAAGACTATTCCATTTTGTTGGATGTTAGATAGTTGGAGTTAGTGAAAATATATTTTAGTGAGTTGAGCAGACCAAAATTATTTTAAAATACTAGTGCTACTAAAAATACTTTAGAGTGCTAAGTGTTAAATAATGGGGGCTAATACTGAATGGCACTGAAAAACTATTTTAGGGTCTCCATAAATACTATTCACATTTATAAGCATGTATGAGGTTTTTAAACATCCAGTTGGGCTTAAATGTGGTTTAATCACATTCTTGAACTCCCATGATCCATAACACAATACATTTGGGACGCAATTTAAAAGATTATAACTCCAATAGATTCTTTCATATGCATATAATTGTGTTGGGCCTTTAATAATATAAGAATTGACTTTAAATGGTCCTTTTGGGCTCTTAAAACGTGCTTTTGTCTTTCTCAAGGTCTAAGTATTCATATTTCAATGACTCACATGCCATGGTGACTTTTGGGGTAGCCTTCCATATTGTATGTTAAGCTCCGTATGTGTTCATGTCATCATCCATGCAATGATCCATGTCATCCTCCATGTAAACATTCTCGATTTAGAGATCTATTGAACACTTTGGATGGTTTGTTGGGGTTTAAGACCTCCATATAGAATGCCTCTTGACATTAGAAGTGTTCAATTTGTCTCGTTTTGGTAGGTCCATCCCAGGCCCGATCATTTTGGGAAGATCATGGAAAGCATCGTCTTCACTCGAAATGACTCAACAAAAAAATTATTTGGCAGGTTAGTAGCCCATAAATTAATTAAGGGCACAATTGGAAAAAATGTATTAAATGATTAGACCAACAAAAAATAAATCTTATAAAATACTCTTTCAATCCTCAATATAATGCCTAATTAACTAATTTGAGTAGATTAAAGATAATTAAGTTAGTCAATATGCTTTTTTTTTAAAAACACCTTAAGCATCTTCTTTAATTCCTTTTTCCTCTCTCATATTTGATTATCGTTGGGGGATATCAATAGGGTTAAATTAGAAAAAAAATTGATAAGTATATAAAATAGATCTTATATATGGAAATAATATTAACTTTCTAACTAGTTTCTGTATTAAAGACTGAAAAAGTAAATCACACTCCAATCTACTCTTAGAAGCAGATAAAAACAGGCCCATAAAAAAATCTATACTTTGTGTTACGGTTTTAACAACTCCAATTTATATTATACGTAACAGATCAACAGGTTCAATTCGTAAGTGAGTCTTGTTAACAAGTTCCCTATAACAAATTGACAAGTCAACATTACAGGAATGAGAAGTTAACATTGGCTTTGAAAAAAATACTCCCTCCAGTTCTTAATCATGAGATGACTAATTTAAAAAGATTAATAAAAATAAATAAATTATTTTAAACTATTTTGCCTAACTTATAGATTTATATATAATCTCATAATGGACACAAGTATTTCGTAGAGATTATATAACATATGTTATAATTGAATAATTTATTTAGCTTTTTTAATCTTCTCAAATTAGACAAACAGGTCTTATATTAAAGCCAACCGTGGGAGTTTACAGGAAAGTGATGCTTCTACATTTTTTTTGTTCGAACTATACATTCTTTCAATCTAAAGATATTTTTGCCTTTCAGATATAAAGATTAAAGATTTTATTTATAAGTTGTTGTGAATAAACTTTTTTATATATAATAACTAATATATGATATTTTTAGTTAAACTTAAGCACTATTTAGCCTTAACTAATGTTATGTCTAATTCGTCACAATTCTTTTTATGAGAACTAACACCTGTTAGTGATTTTTATGAATATTTTATTGATGCATAATGCATCTATGTAATTTGTTTTAGTATGCATACTACAATTTTAAGATTTTGTGTAAAATGTACATACCAATTTGCTCTATTGATAGAACTCAGTCATGTAACCGATCCTATCTAGTAAGATAAGTTTTTTTTTTTGGGGCCGATGGGATAAAACTTTATTGCTTAAAATGTGTAGACTCCACTTACCAGTCTCTTAGCTGTTAGGTCATACTTTAATTCCTTCAAATAACGGTGGGGATTGAAAACTTGCTAATTGATAGAACACCATCAATTAATGGGATGTCTTCCTTTTTGGAACTCACAACCAAATTAGGTCTCCATGTATCGTCCTCTCTTTGGTGAGCCAGTCTTTATCAAATGAAAACCATATTTTTGTGCATTATTGCAATTTGTATCAGAATAAGCTGCGTGGTCGTTTGGTTCGATTTTAGTTTACTGTGGGAAATGGTAATTATCAAGGTACAAAAAACTGGACCGAGCACTGAACCAGTTGAGACATTAGTTTAAGGGTTAGTGGGTTAGATCGAGATCAACTTAGAATCAAATCGGTCATATTAAAAATAAGATAATTGAATTCATAACAACAAAATATAATGATATTAATCATCCTAATAACAAAATATAAAAAACACAACAATAATTTAATTATAGTACTAACAAAATATAACTATATTAAGATTCTTCATTTTTAGTATTATTTAATCACTAAGATTAAAATATTATATTTGGTATAAAAATATTTGGTTAAAAAAAATAGGGAGAATTTTAGTAGGGGACCATTGTAGCATCTTATTTAAAAAAGAGGACTAAGAAATTCTGAAATCTCAATTCAGACCTTCAAGTCTAAAATGAAAATAAGTTTGAGAATAGAATTTCCAAAATACCCTTAACTTCATACTTAAAAAGAAAAAACCCTTAACCTGAAATGAAGAGCCCGGAAAAAAAGAAGAAGAGAAACTTGAGGAAGAAAACATAAAAAATAGGATATATCAAATCTATATAGTAATAGCCTAATGTGACGTCGTATTGTTGTATTATTAATTGTGTGTTATATATTTTATATTTTATTTTATTTACATTTTTGTAATTTATTCTTCTTACAAAATTTTCTTAAACTCCTCTAAAATGGAAATGAGTAGTAATGTTTAAATAATTATAATATGTTTATTTGAAAAAATACGTTAATACTTTTATTTAATCCTACTTAATTTTATTGATTTTCTCATTCTAAAAATTATAGTTTATTGTATTTATAGATTAATAAATTCATAAGTGCTAATAAACAATTTAATAAGTACTCTACGTAGAATAACAAGTGTAATGATATGAAAAATCCTGCAAGTCTTTACTCTTTACTTTCATTCTAACTTGTTAGATTTATTAAACAAAAAGTCCTAAAAAAATCTAAAACTTTAAATCAATTTCTCAAGTCCCATCATAAAATTAAATTGATAAAAGAAAAGGACCAAAACAACTCTAACTAATGCAAATCCGTCACCCTTATGCATTCTTATTAATAACCAAATTTTTATTTTTTATAGACATATTTTTGCTGGTTAAATGTGAGTTATATTTTTATCATTTAATCCATTTAATCATATGATGTAAAGAAAAATATATGACAAAATAAATGTAAATATATTAATGCGAATGAACATGTGAAATAAGAATATTAACAATGAAAATTAGAAAATTTACAAGAAATATATGAAAATTCACAATACCATTTGAGGTTTGTACGAGAAAATTTTTTTACAAAATTACAACAACATATAAGGGAACTAACAACAAAAATTATGTAATTTCTAAAAAACATAAGAAAATTAACAACAACATATGAGGGAATTAACAATAAAAATTAGGCGATTTACAAGAAATATTAGAAAATTAACAACAACACATAACAGAATTAACAACAAAATTTAGGCTTTATGTTTCTTGTAAATTACCTAATTTTTGTTGTAAATTGTAACATCCAAAAATATATATATTTAGATTTTAGTTTATTAAAATGAGATTAATTAATTATCATTGAAGCTAATCTTAATTACGGGTAGACTATTAATTAATAAATAATAGTTAAATAATAATTAATATATATTTAAAATATATATAGATGAATATAATATATAAATATATATATATATATATTAACAGTGGGTGGCACACGGCCACCCACTGTTTGTTTTGGGGGAGGGGAGCTAATCCCCGTGGGCCGTGACCCACCTTTTATTAAAAAAAAAACAAAACAAAACAAGCTAAGGATTTGGGTAAAGGGGTCACGTGACCCATTATATTTGAATCATTATTTCCCCTTCTTCCGCCTCCCATCCTGTAACGTCTCATTGCTGCTTCGCGTTCGTGTTCCTCTGGTCTGCCATCCCGTCGCAAGAGAGAGTGAGAGGGAGAGGTTGAGGGTGTGAGTAAGGAGAGATTCTTTGGTCTCCTCTAAATTATTTAGGTAAGCTATTTTCTTCCTACTTTTTCTATTTATTTTTAAGTTTTTGGCAGAAAATAAGATGTGTTAGGGTTTGATAGATTTTTAATGATTTGAGGCTTCTAATTTATTTTGATGATATTAATGGAGCTTATGGAGTTAGAATAGAAGCCTTATGACTTAGATTTTTAGTTAATGGTTGATTTGAGGCAATGTGAGTTAGGGATTGGTTGGGAAATTGTGATTTGTATTAATGATGATATTAATTTCGAAATTTATCTCTTAGTTGAGTTCATTTGAGGTTATATTGAGGATCCAATGCTTAAACTTTGAGGATTGTTGTTGAAATAGTAATTGATGATTCTTGGAGAGACTTTAATTAGTGGAAGTTGGGTGTTTGGAGGAAATTGAGGAAAATATTCTAAGTTATTGATTCTAATGAGTGGGAAATGATTAATGGAAGAAGGGAATAGGATTTTAATAATGATTGAAGGCATAGTTGATATATGGTTATTTTTCTAAGAGTTAAAGTAAGCATTTTTGGAGGTTTTTAGATGATTTAAAGGAAATATTCTTATTAATGATGTGAATGAGAGAAATAGAGTTGGGAAGTATTAGGAATTGTCACTTGGAAGAATAGATGAATTATTATTTTTCCTAAGGATAAATTTTTAGATAAGCCAATTATGGGGATTTAGTTAATAAACTATTTTAATGCTATATTAATTAGTTTTTTTTATATTAATATATGTTTATCAATTTATTATTGTAGAGTGAGCTTGGTTTGGGCTCTTGGGTCTTGAATCCTCCTACTTTTAGTTCTTGTGTCAAGAACTTGAGGTAACCACTTTCTAATTTACCTTGTATGCTTGTTGATGTGATTATAAGCATGTGTTGATATTATAAATGTTCTCAATATGTGTTATGGTGGTTTTTGTATGAAAAGTAAATTATATATCTATATCAAGATTTATGTTTTGATAAATTTATTAGTTAAGTGGGCATGAATTATTTCATCTTATGAATATCTTGTTGATGTTGAATAAATTTGATTATTGAATATGAGAATACTTTATGGATATGAAATTGTGTGGAATTGGATGGTTGGATTGGGCTGTGTTGGTTGTGCTGAAATGTAGTTGTGGGAGGTCTGATTATTTATACCACGTGGTATAGCCGCCACTTGGCGCCCAGTGGTTGGCATTAACATTCTTAGGGCCCTCGGTATCACCCTTCCTTTGGCCGGGTCAAGGGTCAGCCCAAGGGACATGACACCTTTCCATATTCCAAGGAAAGGGAACCCATGGTCCGATATGAGCTCTGTAACTTTTGGCCGAGTTACACCTCATTATTGGAGAGCTTGGTGCAGTCTTGTAAAAGAGATGAATCCTGTTATGTGTGAATAGCCCATGGGTTCTGTCAGAGGTTACAAGGAGGTTATAAGGATGGTTGATGAAGTTCTATGCATGCAAGTTACTTTTTGAATTATTATATATTGTTTTCTGTAAAGATGTTTAACTTATATATTATTTGAAGTTGTACTTTGCCCGCTTAGCTATCTTGTAATCACTCCCTGGATACCTGTTGAATTGGAATTGTGGTTACTGGGTCAATTTGACTCACCCCGTGGTTATTTAACATTTTTCAGGCGAGGGTTCAGGTGTTGGTCCCAAGGGGAAGGTGTCCGAGGCTTGAGTTTTCTTTCCACTCTGTATAGCCTCTATTTTGATATACATGTTTTTGACTGATGTATATTGCCAAACTTTAGGGCCTTTTTGTTTTAGTTAACATTATCATAGCCTTTCCGCTGCATTCTAGACTTGTACTATTGGGCGGAGCCCTTTTTGGTCATATGTGATCGTTATTTTGATTGCAATTGATAATGGGCAGTAGTGGTAGTTATTTTGGTGGACTTCAATGTCCTAGCCCATTTACAATTGGTCTTAATTGTAGTTGAGATTTCAGAGTATTGCTGATGGATTTGATATATACATGGAAAATCAAATGTTGATCCTTTCTGATTTGATTAACTATCTTTACTATTCTAGAACAGTAGCTACTACCTCGTTAAAGATTTGAATTGTTATTGACTATGGTAGATTTCTATTTGATTAGGTTTGTCCTTCCTACCATGGTTAGCCTTTTAAAGCAATTATCGTTTTGAAAATGATTATTTACCATGAATTACGGGGGTTGTTACATAAATCCTCTTAATTAGGCAATAAAAAAATATAAGGGAGTCGATAGCAACATATAAGGGAGTTACCAACAAAATTTAGGCCTTATGTATATTATAAATCGCCTAGTTTTCATTATAAATACTCTTATATTTATTGTAAATTGCTTAATTTTCTTTATCAATTCCCTTACATGTCTTATAAATCAACTAATTTTTATTGTTAATTTTCTTATGTTTGTTGTAAGTTTTCTAATTTGTGCTGTTAATTCCTTTATATATTGTTATTAATTTTTTTTATTTTTTAATAAAACGTCTAATTTTCATTGTAAATTTTCTTATTTCAATTGTTTATGTAGATTTTGGTACATATTTTTTCTCTACAAAACCTTAAATGTTATTGTAAATTTCTTTATATTTTTTGCAAATTTCCTAATTTTTGTTGTTAGTTTTCTTATATCTCATGTTCATTTATACTTAGATATATGTATTTATTTTGTCATTTTTTTTGCAACATATGATTAAATGGATTAGATAGCAAAAATACAACTCACATTTGACCAGCGAAAGTATGTTTATGAAAGTAAAGATTTGTATGATTCTTCATATCATAACATTTGTTATTCTAAGTATGAGTACTTGTTAAAATGTTTATTAACACTTACAAATTCATTAATAAATACAATATACTACAATTTTCAGAATGAATAAATCAATAATATCAAGTAGGATTAAAATAAAAATATTAATGTATTTTTTCAAATTGACATATTATAATTATTTAAGCATTACTAATCCTTTCAATTTTAAAGGAGTTTTAGAAAATTTTGAAGGAATAAAATAAATTACAAATATATAAATTATATGAAATGTAAAATACATAACGCACACAATAATACAACACCACGACACCCCATTGGGACATTATTGTAAAGATTTCATGCAACCGGGTTTTTGTTCTTTCTTGCTCAACTTTTTTCTTTTTTCCTGACTCTTCATTTCAGATTAGGGGTATTTTAGATATTTTGTTCTCAAACTTATTTTTATTTCAGACTTTAAGGTCTGAACTGAGATTTCAGAATTTTTTGGTCCTTTTTAAATAAGATGCTACAATGGTCATTTACTAAAATTCTCCATAAAAAATATTTATACTTAATTATAAAAAATATTTCAATAAACATAATATTAGAAATTTCTTTTTTTAAACAGCAAAAGTATTACATATGTGTGTGTATATATGATATGCATCACAATACAGAAACTCCATCACTCACCGTCCTCCTATTTTTTTAATTTTATAATATGCATTTATATAAAATGGGAGATAAAAAGAATCACATGGAAGGTTAAAGTTCGTAAGGCCATAAAAAAACTGGGAAAAAAAAAGGTTATGCTAGGCCTGCGGCATAGTCCCAAGACCAAGCGTAGACTTATTAATGCTTTAGTTTTTAGCCATTTTTTCTTATTAGTTTTCAAACAGAGAATTCTTCTTCTTTCCTCTTTTTTTTCTTTCATCTTCTTGCTCAAACTTCCTTTGCCGGCAATGTTCTCTCTATTATTCAGGTACTCTCATAGTCCCTTTCCCTCTATTGCCTCTCCAGGTTTTCCCTCTTACCAGGAACCTACCCACTCTCCTCTCTCCATTATTTAGTACTTTTTGTGTCTGTCTCTCTCACTCTCTCCTCCTCTCATACATGACCATTGGAAAACATACACATTAACCCGCATAACCCACTTCACCTGGTGGGTTATCAGGGTTATCACCAGTTTATACTGGTTCAAACCGAGTAGCTCTGGTTCCCTACCTTCTCGATTCAAAAGCCAAGCCAAACCAGACTTTTAGCCGGTTTACTAGTTTTTGGTTTGAACTGGCGGTTCCAGTCCCATTTTTTAAACCATGGTAATTATTGGAAACTAAAGAAGAGAGAGAGAAGGGAACGTTTCGCGTTCGGATTCGGGTTAAGTTATGCTATACTCACACAAATATTAGATTATGAGAATCTAATAACTACTAATGCTATGTTTGGATTGATGTTTATACTGAAAAACATGTCTTGGAAAGTGCAAAATGTTGGGTTGGGAGATTATTTGAAGGTTACATCATGTTTGGAATGGCTTTGATTGAAAAGAGTTTTAAGCCAATAATGATTTTTAATAAAATTTATATTCTTTTCACTTATTTTTGCATCTAAACTTACTTTTCTATTAATTATCTAAACAACTTTCAAATATTTCAACTGACTTTTTATAAACGTCAATCAAAATATAAATTACATTACACCAACAAGCTGTTGGCTGAGGTGGTAGTATCCTCAATTCTTTAAAGAGGAGAACACAAGTTTAAATCCCTGAAAGCATACTTGTTGGGAGGGCTACTTCTTAATTGGTCTAAGTCCAAAAGAAATTAGTTTCATGACTTGAGGATACCCTTATTTCACTTTAAAAGGGCTTTGCCACCACTAATCCAAGTACTCCCTTAAAATCACACAATAAATGCACTACAAGAGAAAGTATAGAGACGTAGTGAGAGATAGATGATTGGGTAAGATATATGGATATTTTAACTTGCCAAAATTTCCTCCTCTTCACTTTATATATAGAGGTTCTTCCATAATTAAGTATTTATAAAGTCGCGGTTATTTTGGGAAGATAAAATATCCAATATTTCTCAGGACACTAAGATTTCTGGTAACCGACCTTGCTGGAACATATATTTTCCAATGACGACCGCCGTTGGACCTTTAGCCATAGGTTGACTTTTATGGTGTTTTTTTTTTGGGGGGGGGGGGAGATGAAGGAATGGCATTTGGTCATTTACCATAAACAAAATTCATGATAAGCAACGTTAAATTATATTGCTTCACATTTTATTACTGAAAAGCCTGCAGTTATTAAACCAAATAAACCCTTAATTAATTCGAGTTGTATTTTACTCAAACTAAAGGCTTATTTTGGTTCTAAGAAGGAACGGCAATTGAATGAAATGCAATCTTGATTGCTATGAAGATGTATGGCATGTCATCAAAAGGATTGGGAGAAAAATTAATCATCTAATTAAAAATAACAATACAAAGCCCAAAATGCCCCTAAACTAATTACCCACTGACCTATGAAAGTGAATTACTATGAAACAAGCTTAAATTTTCTATATTTGAAGCTCCTCAGTCTCCTAAGAAAATCAATAAAAAAATCAGCCTTCTTGATGCAAGGTTGGGTAAGGCTTTTTCTTTTCTTTTTGGATTAGTTACAAGTATTCTCTTATTGGAGGTAATCTCATTCAATATATGGTCGAATACTAAATGTGGACACATCTTTCAATAAAGATTCGAATATTGATTTATCATTTTATTTACTCATTAGTTGCATTGGGTATGCTTGGCCTTTTATATGCATGAAGGATATATATTTGGATATTGTTATAGTTAATTTTCATTACAATTATGTGAGTTATCTTGATTATGTATTGGATTGATAAAACGTGACTTAGTAATTATGTTTAGTATTTGATACTATCAAGTATCAACTTAGATTTAAGAAAAGCATAAATTAAAATGTAATTTTTATTTGTGAAGGTGTAAAACTTATAAAAGAAAGAATACAGCAATATTATCTTTTACCCAAAAAAAACTGTGTTTTATTTATTTTGTAAATTTTAATTTTGTTTTGACTGTAAGAGAAAATCAAATTCTCATTAATGAGAAAAATCTCTAAAGCTAATAGCTAGGATTTAAACCGCAGGTCAATGTTCTATTCTAATTGGACTGCGTATGGGTTGGGCTCAACAGGGCATGATCCTTGCCTAATGCCCAATCAAAATGATCAAAGGATTGCATTTTGGAGCCCGTTACCTAGTCTTACCTAGTAAAAGCCGAAGTTATTTAGGGCAGAGTTAAGCTCATTCTAAGTGATGATGTATTGATGCATTGTTTATATTATGTGAGAATTTCACCAAACCAAATAAATAATATTATATCTATTTATTATTCTATATCTTCTTATAATTATATAATCAAACACAACATGATAACTTTTCAAACAACATCCATAATCAAACATATCAACAATTTAAATCTTGAAATATATAATTCTACCATATATGAATATTACATGTGTGTGTATATATTAAATATAATTATATATAATGAACATATATATTATATATAATTATATATATAAGGCAAGACCAAATAGGCAGGGCAGTATACCTTGCCCAATGCCAGGCCTTGCTCGACATTTAGCCCCATCTAAAAATGCCAATTTATTATTTGGGCTGTTTTTTTAAGATTAGACTGGACATAATTTCATCAGGCTTGGGTGAACATTGCTGGCTTTTGAGCCTCATGAACACCCCTATACCTTGGAAAAAAAATTTACACCAATTTTGGAACCAATGTAAAAACAACTGGTATAAAAAAAACAAAACTAGATTGTACAACTGCGATGGAAAGTGAAGAAAAATTAGCAAAAAAATTAATGAGACTTTGTACATTGTGTTTTTTCCTAAAAAAAAATAAGGGCATTTTTCTAGATTGTAGTTTTTTTAGATAACAAGTTCAATTAAGGTTTTAACAAGATCATTTATTTGATTCGATATTTACATATAACAGACGAATACATGTTCTTGTATTTTGCCATAATAGATGAATATGGAGCTCCCAACCGCAGTTTTATAATATATAAAGTGCAAAAAGCCCTACCACTCATCTCACATTGAGTTGTGGTTAAAACTTAAATATATATTTTTAAGTGATATTGTCTTTCCTTTAATTGCCTTATAAATATTAACATCACTTCATTTATTTTTTCTATTTTTTCGCAAAACAATTCATGTAATGAAAATAAGATTCCGTTGCAGAAAGAGAACATTAAAGACAAAGATAACGCACACAAAGTGAGTGAACTTAACAGATAAAAGTCATATCAAGATGACACTTAATTAGATGTTAACATGTGTGTGTATATATATATATAATTCCACCATCAAACATAAGATACATACACATTCATATATATATATATATATATATATATATATGACCAGATAATTATACGACTGGGCATATCCAAGAAGGTATGTAGAGGAGGGCATAACATATATAGTTTATGTGGAGCCATGCACAGTAGGAATCATCTCTTATCATGTTGCCTGTATCTTGTCCTGCTTTCTTCGTTTTCTCAGCCATCAGATCAATTCAGTAGACAGAATTAAAGCAATCAAAACCATTAGATTAATCCAACGGACTAGATTATGGAAATTGCATCTCATCATCATCACCGTTGGATTTATCTGATGTTCTGAAAACATACGAATAAAACGTAGACAGAGAGAAACAACACGACAGAACAGATTATCCAAATTGCCTTATTTATTCTATATATATATATATATATATATATATATAGCTGTAATATATTAGAACTTGGACACATGCATGCAGGAAGCTGAACAGCCACTATTAGACGATCTTCATTGTCATCGTCTAGTTTAGGCTTATAAGGATTTAATGGAACAAACCCTTCAATCTCATTGAGTTGTTGGTTGGTATTATCACTGAGAAAACGTGATAGCTTTGAGGGTACTCTAGCTTCAAGGTAAAGGACACCCTCATCATTACAATCAACAATGTAATTGCTTTTGTTTCCTTTGACTCATCCACAGAATGGATAGTAAATAGTGAGAATTTCAGATAGCGGAGGCTTCAACTTGTGAGAGATTTTGGGAGAATCATGATTAGAAGTAGAATAGAAGAGAACAACAGGAACATAAACAGAAAGAGGAGGAGTTATCTCATGAAGGAGATAAATTTGGAAGTGTTTAAGGTGATTTGGAGTTGGTGACACTGGCTTTATGGTGACTTTCGACACAATCTGAACCTTAGCTTCTGCCATATTTCTCAGACAACATGATAGAAGATTGGGTTTAGTACAATTGCAAGATGGTTGATGAGGTTTGATTTATTTTCTTGAGACACAGATTGAGGAGCTTTAAATGATACGGAAAATTTAAAAGCTAGGTAAGCCACGAGCCTGTAAAGTCATGCATAGCATTTATTTTCGACTCGTACCCCTCCCCCACCTACTTTTATGTCTTCATGTGAAAAATCATCAACACAACATAAATTGGGGTAATTTCCAACATAAATGATAAAAATGAGAGATACTCCTTCTCGTTATTATTATAAGTTTCAAATAACTAATTTGTAAATAATAAAAAATTAGTTAAAAGTAAGAAATAGACTAAAAATATATTTTTATTTTTAAATATGTCTCTATAATAAATGAAAAAAAAGAATAAAAAAGAATGTATAAAGAAATATGATGAGAGAGAGTAAAGTAAAAGAGAAAGAATAAATAGTTAAGGATAAAATTGAAAAAAAAATAAAGATTAAAATAACCTAAATTGAAATTTGTAAAATACACCATACTCCTCTTTAAATTTAAAGCTTATAAATAGATTGGAGGAAGTATTTTAAGAAATACACCATACATTTTTTTTACCAATAATAAACTTAACTTCCTTAATGCATGTGAAGTACTCCCTCGAGTCCATTATATAAAATGTTTCATACAAAAGTTGGATCGTTTTGTGTTTCTTATGTCAAAAAATTCCAACATTACAATTATACCCCTATTAATTAAAGGAAGACCTCATAATGCCTTCTTAATTTACAAGAAATCTATTGAAATTACGGATATAAAAATAAAACATCATTTGATTTTTTAACTAGCCACCTTATAATTTAGATTAGCCTTTATTTTTGGAAGGCATTTCATATAAGAGATAGAAAGGACTAGTTATCTACTCCCTCTTGTCTTTATTCTAAGAAACTGCTAACTTTGCACGTATCAATAAAATTAGTTAAAAATATTAAATTTGTCATAAAATCCAAGTGAATTTTAATATTGTCCGCATTAATTATACTAAATTTCAAGATCATATTAATTTTTGTTCCCTTAATACCCTCGTTAAATATGGGCATATATTGAGAAAAAATGTATTTAATACTCATTGAAATTATCAAAGGGTTTTATAAATTAAAAAAAAAAACTAGAATAGCTATTATAATAAGGATCAAAGGGAGTGGCTCTTATATTTAAGTCTAAAAACCCATGTTAAACTAAATCTAACCTAGCTAGTGAAGTTATAGCAATCAAGGAATATGATTTAGTAAGTTCTTGACCATCTTACTCGTATAATTAATCTGATCTCCATCAACTTATAAGTTGTATAAAATAATGAAGTTACCAATATAGAAGTCTTGTGTGTTATATTGTAAGAAAATGGTACTGGGTATATAAGAAACTAACCCTATAGATTTTCATTTTGGGAAAAAACCGTTTTCTAATGATCTAATTAGAAAAAAAAAAATCAGCACTGTCATCTAAAGAATTCTCCAGCAGCAGCGAACGCATCTGGCCACACAATATGCATGTTCCCACCAGTACATCTTATTTTTCAACTTGCACTTTAATATATGGCAGATTTGTAACGAGTTGTAAGTCCTAATGACAAGTAAACATAATTACTGCTCTAAAACTTGTTATTATAGGCTCTTTTGTTGTCATTGAGACTTTTTAGTAATTAACTTTCTTACTTGGGACCACATATTACAATTCTCTCCTAACGTGTATTATGTAAGGGCCGATATAATATTTAAATATCCATCTATATGAGTAAATGGTTGCTACTTGCAGATTAAAATCACATTTTAATATTATTTATTCAATAATAAGATCCATAAGCCCATAACCTCTTTTTTTTAATGAAAAAAAATTCAACAGCTCAAATTCATCTCAATTTAAGCGTATCTCACACAAATGGCTCTTGTTTTTATTTATTTATTTTTTATGAGCACCGGGGCTAAACGCCCAAATTATTCACTCACCACTGAAACAAGTCTAAAGCTGGCATAGCCCTGCAAATCTCTATACAGCAGCATATTCAATTCCTCAGGGGGACCATTCAAAAGCTGAAAACCAATGTTCTGTGACAGGCTCCAATTTGCAATCCAGTCTGCACAATAATTTCCTTCTCTATAAATGTGTTGGGTACGTATACCCCAACTCTCATTGACCAGCCTTGAGATTTGGGCACTGAATCTGTTAGCAATCTTCCTATTCACAATCCAATCATTCAATAAGGATACAGGAGCAAGAGAATCCGATTCCATAATAACTCTTCGAATCCCTTTTTCATGCAAACGGCAGAAAAATGACCGCGCAGCCCAGAGCTCAGCGTCAATCTTGGTTTTTTTTCCCCCCTGCTCATTTAATACAATTAAACGTATGTAGGGATATAAACATATTAATATCAAACTCAAACTCAGAATCTTATGTTTGTGTTAAAAGAAGAGTCTCACATTGTTTCAAATTCTGGAGATCCAAGTAATAAGTAAGTTTGAGCTACTAAATGAGCGAAGAAGAGAAGTGAACTCGTACGCATAACAGGCTATCTGAGATGAATATGGTAATTTTTCCTCACCTCTTATGAACTAGTCAAATGCAGTACTGGGTGCTCTTTATGAAAAATATCTATCTAATTAATTTGCTACTTTAATCACCATTATACCTTTTCAATAGTTGTAACCGACGTCTTTAATAATTCTAAATCCTCATTAAGTGAGTTAACAATTTTGCAACTGACATTTAATTGTGTTTAAATGTCCAATGCTTTCTTGTGATTCATGCCTTATAAATGGGGTGTGAGACCGAAGTTCACCACACCCCTGGGTTCTAAGCTTTTGGACAACTTTTTGTTTTTTCATTTTTCGTTGTTCTACTCATCCTATTTTTATAGAGAAAATGTGTTTAATCCTAAGGAGTTTCATTTATTGCTTTGCCGATAGTTGTGAAATAGTTTTTAAGGATAATATTAATAAGGCACGACGTGAACTTATTATTTCTCTTTAGGTGTTGTCATTGATAAGATTTGCATAGTGTTATGGAGTTAGAAAATTTGCTAAATTTCTGGAGAATTTCAGTGCTGCCCTACCAACATCTCATCTAGAAATAGTTATAAAATGTTTTGATAGTCACTCTCGTTCAGTCGGCTGTCAAATTAAAGAAGTGCCATCGGCTTCAAAAAATCTGTTGATCGGATCGTAGTGAGTGGACACAAATCATGTCAATTTCCGCAATAAATATTTCTGTTGCATTTTTCATTGGGATAAGAAGCGTACCCACAAATTTAAATGCCACAGCGGTTGGGTTCACAAGCTAGTCGGACCGATTTCAATTTACGTAAAAATATTTTTTTTCCCCCAAAAATGTCATCCTAAAAATGTGATGAGGGTGATACTCTCTCCATTCCATCCACAGATGCACTTCTCTAGTCCACCTTCGGTGCTCATCTCTAAAAATGTCATCCTTCGGGAAGATTATAAGTCCTGGCTGAACTTTTAAAAAAAATGACAAGTATTTCCTCCATACCTTGTTATAAGAAATAATTATTAAGATTACATGATTTAAAATGCTCCTCTGGTCCTATTTATAATGCAGAGAAAGAAAATACATTTTTTGGTCCTATTTATAGGGTATTGAGAGAAATTTTTTGTATGGATGTACAATTCTATCATTCATTTATTGTTGTGTTGACTTTATTTGTATGAGATATAATATATATTAAATAAGAATACAGTTGGAAAGTGATTGAATTTTAAATGAGAGTTAATGAAGTTTAAAGTTTTTCTTGATAAGTGTGAAACATGCTAAAAATGACTTATAAATAGGATCAGAGAAGTATTAGTTAAATTTAATCAATTGAAATAAATGTGTAAAATATATAAATATTTTTGCATTTATATCATTAATTGTAAAGAGAATATATGAGAGATAATGAATGAAAATTTATTACAGAAAAATATTAAGTAGCATATATATTTAATGGGGTAAAAATGAAAAAACTAGTTTAAAATTTCATAATTTTTTTTCCTTTTAGCAACATTGTTATGAGAGATATTTTTCCTTATAAAAAGTAATGGATCGAGTAACATTTGTGTTTTAAAATCATTTAATAAGCCTAAATGAAATAATAAATTCTAGAGTTAAGTTGCTGTTTAAGTTGCATTTAGAATTCTAAAATATAACTTTTAGTTGTATTTAGTATTCTAAATTAAGTTTTGCTGCACCGAGCATTTGAAAATATTTTTTTCCTTTTGTAATTTTTTGTGTCTCCATCGTACTAAATTATTTTTTAAATAGTATTCAGTATCTTAAATATCGGGTGCTCATTTCTATTGAGAAAATACTTTAAGAGCGAAATTTACGATATTGACCTCATTTTTAACAATTTTTTATGCAATTTCGCACATCAAGTATTTTCTTATAGTAAGTATGAGCACTTTGTATTTAAGATATTAAGTGCTAATTAACAAATAATTTAGTTTGCTGAATACTCCAAAAATTACTGAGAAAAATGAGTACCACTGAAAAAAATGATTTCAGATGTTGGAAGTAGCAAAAATTAATTTAGAATATTAAATATTACTGAAAAGTATATTTTATGCTAAATACAACTTTAGAATTTGAGTTAATAGCCATTGTGGGCTGTGGCCGAGGTTGCTGGGCATTGCCGAACCCAAGTGGATGAAGCCGAAGCCCATGGGCTGTATGGAACCGATCAAGACATGGTGATTTGTTTAGAACTTCTCTCTATTTGTCTGGTAGGGTTGATAGGCTGATGATCGAGAAGATGATTCAGTGCTTGATTGGAAATGGCACAGTGATCGAGCTTCTTTCCAATGTGTTTTTGTCTCATAACAGAATTCTTTTCTTGGCTAAAATAAACTCTTTCTTTCTAGTACATAATATAAGGGCTGTTATGAAATTTAAGTGATTTCCGATATTATTCTTATTAATTATACTAAATTCTTATATCATACTCTTTTTGCTCTATTTATAAGACATAGAGAGAATAGTTTTTTTTCTGGTCTTGTTTTTAAGTTACTTTATTAAATTTTTAATATCAATATACTATTTTGTCCTTTAGTTATTATAGTGCAGATAATTATTTTTCCAAAAGAGGTATGTATCAAATAGGAGTAAAGTTGAAAAATTGTTATATTTTAATATAGAGTTAATATAATTTAAGGTTTTACTTAATCAGTATAAAACATGTCAAAAATACCTTATAAATAAGACCAGAGGAGTATTAATTTCTACTCTCTCACTATTCTTATTGAATATGGGCATCTTGGAAAAAAAAATTAATACTCATTGAAACTATCAAAATGTCTTATAAAATGAATTAAAAATTCCTTATGAGATTTCTTATAACCAAAGGAATACCTTTGGTTCTTTAAATTTATATTAATTTTCAGTTTAGTCTTTTATTTCGTTCTCACTGACAATATTTGAATTCAATCAATTCACTTGGCAGCGAAATTAATTTATTTATATTCAATATAAATATTTTGAATTTTAGCTTCTTCGGTAATTATTTTGATAAAACCCATGTATCCCATAGGGACTTTGTCTTGTTATTCTATGTGTCAAATAACCCTTTTGCCTGTATCCCATATTTTTCAGAAAGAAAAATTATAAATGGAAAAAAAAAAAAACAAAAGCATGATGAGATCTCCGTCTCACTGAATATATCCAATATTACTCATGTTTTACTATCACGTGAGATACCAAAATATAATATCTATTTTGTAATATAAATTACATTATAAAATTAATATTATATTACGGAGGACTATATGTAATTGAAGGTGATTACAAAATAGAGTCAAAAGTTGATGGAGACTTGTGATATAAAACTTTTGACGGATATATAAAAGGTCGAGATAAAACTCCAACACACACAGAGTAGTTAACATTTAAACTACAACGTACTTACATATCAATGACTTGATCTGGATAATCCAAATCATATTTAACCAACAACGTAACTCAGAAATTCAGCTAACATTACTCAAATATATATAAACTTCACACTCCAACACTGACTTAATTAGCAAATGGATATAAGCATACATACAAATCAAGGGAGTAGTTAAGGATCAAAAGAAGCAAATTGAAGTAGAGGATTTCTTTCAAATTGGGGCATATGAAGCTCATTTAAGGTGGCCCAAGCTTCTATTTCTCCAACCCTAGAAGAAGTAGGCATCAAGATAATCAAAATTTCTTATAGGCACTCCAATAGTACAAACCCAGGTTGGCTTGCCCCATCCGAAGTTTGATTCATATAAACCAAGCCTCAACCAGCTACTGAAGGTATAACAAGGAACACCTTTCTCTGTTACCAAATGCATCTTTTGTAAATTTGATTCAAGGGTTTCAAAAAGTTCCTAAACATCTTGTTGAAGCATACTCAGGAAATCCCCATCAACCATTTTTGTGGTTTTTCTCACTACTTCAACCAAGTCATGTAGCTCCACCTTCATTTCTTTGTCAACTATGTAATAGAGAAAAGGCAGGTATAAAGAGATTACCTGTATTTTGATAATGCAAAAGTTCAAATTAAGAAAACCATTAAAATAGTTTATAACTACATGAATAAGTGAAGCATGTCATTGTCACCGAGAGATCTCTGGTAATGGCGGCAACATTCGGCTTCGTATGTTCACAGCATGTAACAGGAATGAACTACTTTTGTCACTTGGCTCTGTAGTTCTTATAGCTTCCAATGCTGATTTCCATATCAAAGTTGTTACAGCTTCAATTCTAGTGGACTTAAAGCCGCAACCTCTTGATGAAATTTCTTCTTTCAATCTGCATGAGTTATTTTCATTAAACAAGAACCTTTTTGTTGTAATTTTTTTCTCACCTATCATGTCATTGAAGTCCATCTCTATACCATTGGGCGGAAAAAGCAGAAGCTTCCATATTAAGAGGTGAAGAAGAGGCCACTTCACTTCCTTCTCCCATTGCCTTTTGAGACCAAGCTTTGAGAAATGAAGCTACTGATGTTGCGTCACAAACCTTGTGTGAGATGCACACACCAATTGCCATGCCTCCACAGCCAAACTCAATAACCTGAACAGCCATTATTAGATGATCTTCTTCATCATCGTCTAGTTTAGGCTTATAGGGATCTAATGGAAGAAACCCTTTAATCTCATTGAGTTGTTGGTTGGTACTATCCTTGAGAAAATCTGAGAGCTTTGAGGAGGGTACTCTACCTTCAAGGTAAAAAGGACTCCTTTATCATTGCAATCGACATAGAGATTGTTTTTGTTTCTTTTGATTCTTCCATTGAATGGATAATAGAGAGTGAGAATTTGAGATAGCGAAGTCTTCTACTTTCAAGACAGTTTGGCAAAATCATGATCAGAAGCAGAGTAGAAGAGAACAACAGGAAGATAAAAAGAAGGAGGAGTAGCTATCTCATCAAGGAGAGAAATTTGGAAGTGTTTAAGGTGATTTGGAGTTGGAGATAATGGCTTTATGGTGACTTGGGATACAATCTCCACCTTAGCTTTTGCCATTTCTCAGACAATATAAGAAAAGAATGGGTTTAGTGGAATTGCAAGAAGGTTGTGATTTTGGTTGATTTTCTTGGGAGAGACTATAATAGATAAAAAATACATGCAAACTCTTGTGAAGCTGTCCAAATCGATAGGTTGGACGGGTTATTAATTAGGCCAACCCATCATAAGTCTAAATTGAATTGTCAAACTTATTTGACCCACCCTTTTCACACTTTTGAAACTGATGAAGCACTTCACTATTTGGATGGCCAAAATCATTCAACTTTAATTCGACTCTCCTTCTTCTAATTATTCAACTTGAAACTCTAAGAAAAATGGATTCATGAGTGGCACATAACAATGGAATTACCTGACTGCACAAGAGTGTTTGAGTTTGAGACGAGAAGGAGAGGGTGTACTGTGTGCAAGGTATATTGTGACAGCTCTGGGTTTAACAAGAAATAACATGTACATTCCCAAATTAATTTCTTTAGTTGAATCACCTTGGTTTGATTTAAATATGCCAACTACGCAAACAAATAAGACATTAGATCAAACTCAAGAAGTAAATATACGACAACAACTACAGTGTGCGTGGAGGAGACTAAGATGTGGCACTAGGAGTCATTATTTGTGAGACAAATTAATTCTTATTTTTTGTTCATGTCAATTTAATTATTATTTATTATTAATTTTATAAAACTTAATCATTACTTATTTTCATTAATCACTTTTTAATCAATGTAATATTATTACTATTATGATTATATATATAATGATTTACTCATTATTCTAATGATATGATTATTATTAAAATGCTTGTAGGGGTATTTGTATGGTGAGAGATTGTAAAGAAGTTGTTCAAAAGCTGATGAAGTTTAAAAATTGTTCATACCAAAATGAAGTTCAATTACACCCCAAACAATGTTTATTGAGGAAATTGTTCTTAGTTGAATGAACTTTAAAAGTTGTTCAAGCTAAGAACAACTTTTAGTGTAGTATTTGGGGAAATAATTCCCACTATATAGCATTTGAAGAATTTATTTTACTGTTTGTAGCCTATTGATAAAAGTTCCACGATTTTTTATTTCAACTGATTTTTAAGGATCCAGAAGTAAGTTTTATGCTTCCAAATGAGGTGGTAGACAGACAAACACTATTTTGTTCATGTTGTGAAAGTTTATCTTGAAACATGAGCCAGTTGGGTGTTAAAAATATTAGAACATGCAAAAACGGCAAAAGAGACAAAAGAGAAGCATAGGTCCTTGCATCCCAAAACAAGACAAAAGCAAAATTCGCTTCTGAGCAAAAAAAACAAAACCGTTTTTTTTTATGCAAAAAAAAAAAAAAAGTTAGACTTTACATATTGCCACGTGAAATTGGTTCCCGCCCTTGTATTGTTTAATTCCCTCGTTTTTATACCACGTGTATGATTATATACCATCAGATTAATCTAATGGTCAATGAATCATATTTATAGCTGCAGATGAAGCCATAAACCTAAAACACTAATCTATTCTGTTCAAGTAAAGCCAAGCGAACACTTCAAGACCGGGCCATCTTCGGCCTGTGGGGTCGGCCATTTCTGAGTCACCGTCGTGCCCTCCGGTGGTCTCTTCATCGTAGTTGTGCTCCAATATTTTCGGATTCACGGTTGCATCCATAGGCAAATCTCGAAGCCGTCGAGGGTCCATTTGCGAATAGAAAAGTTTGGGAGAAAAAGGTAACATTTTGACTCTTCTGTAGACTTCCAAATCCCGCATCGTTGTTGGAACCTGAGGCACGTTAGATGACAATTTTTTTTTTTTTTTGTATATTTAGAAATGCTATCTATCTAGAACTTTCACATCGAAATGCAGAGAGAACATCCATTTTGCATTATTTGGTATATTAGGTTTGGCTTATTATGTGGTTTATATCTCTTTTCGTTGTGTGTCTTCTGAAATTTGTAGCAATGAAATTTGTTTTTTGCAGAAAGACCCAGCCTCTTGGTTTTGTTCTGTAAGATCACGGCTTCTTCGCCCGAAAATCTGAACATTTCATTGACTCTGCACATAGACTATGAGAAAAGCAAGGTTCCTTATGCTGAAGCAGATAACGACTTCGTTGATGTTTTATTGAGCTTATTGACACTACCATTAGCAACTGTCTCTAGACTTGTTAGTAAGGAACCTACTGTACAGCCTTGCGCATTTAACTGCATTTCCTCACTGCTTTAAATTGTTGAGAAACTGGACCAAAAATATTTTTCTTGGGATTGGATCAAAGAAAAGTTGCTGAATCCACTCAATCCAATGGGAGCTGATTCCAAAACTCTGGTATATAACTTTGATGACCCACAGATGTCCCGGGGCTTTGCTGGCTATCTTCGCAACTCGTCATGTTTTATAGTTGCGGATGATCTAACACTGATGCCTAGTGATCTGAATTCAACGTTATGGATACTAGAAACTCTCAGTATTGATTATGTTCCGGAGAAATTGACTGTGAATGTTACTGAGGCAGAGGTAAGCATGTTGTAGAATTGTAGAATAAGGTTTGTGTTTTTTCCATTATTATTATTCTCAACTATTATTGCATTCTTTGTTTGTGAAGGTATTGGATCTCCTGAAGTTCTCATTATGGTCAAAAACACCATTGACAGACCTGTTCTTACGCAAAAAGCTGAACATTCAGAACTGTCAAACACTACCACAGTCCAGGTTAATGAAAGGTGAGCTTCAAATCAATGACGGTTGGAAGATGAAGTTGAAGATAATGATATCAAAATCAAAGAGGAAAATTCTGTTTGCTGAAGCAGAAGAGGGGCTCACAGATCAGCTTTTAATTTTCCTGACCATCCCACTTGGTGTAGTTGAACGTCTTGCTCAAGGCAATGCTGGTTTGGGCTGCATTGACAATTTGTACAAAAGTTTGGCTGGTATTGATTCAACAAGATATTTCAAATCTGATCTGAAGAACAAGCTACTTAATCCCATGATTGCCTCTCGTAAAGTGAAAAACCAGATGTTACTAATTTATTATAAATTAAGTGAGGCTTCAGAAAGTAGGTATGCTTGTTATGTTAAGCAGGGAACAACGTTCATGGTGACAGATGATTTATCTGCTGAACCATTTTCATCCTCTGCTGCTTTGAAATTTCTGCGTGAATCCAAATTTGTCGAGCAAGACTTGGAGGTGAAGCTCATACGCATTGGGGCAAATGAGGTATTCTTTTTTGTTCTCTTCATCATCCATCTACTTCTCTCCATGTTTACTCATTGAGAAATTCGGTTGAGAATTTGACTGTTGTTTACTCGACCTTAGTTAAATTTGAATTAGTTATATTTAACACTATATCAATGATTGAGCTGTCAAATTTCAGTTTGTAACAAAAACTTTGAATGATCTATATTTAATAACTTGAATAGTGATTGAGATGTCAAAATGTCACACAACCTAAAGCCTGAATTTCAGAGTCCAAATAAAAAGGCTGTAGTCAAATCAGAAGAACAGGAAGTAAAAAAAAAAAAAAGGTTGAAGAATAACGTATGGAGATAGAGTAGAGAAAGTAATTTTAGTTTGTTGGTATTTCTATTTTTTTTCCCTCTAGTTCCATTAAGTCGGTGATTAAAACCTTGCCCATGATGGTTTTAACACTGCAGGTGTATGAAATTCTCAGAGCTGGTATATTCACATCGTCAGCCTTGACAACTGGTTTGAGTCCATTCCTTAACCTTGTCAAACAAGAGACGTGAAAATTGATGTTAATATAACTTGTTGCAACTAGGGTTTTTGTTTAGTTTTTTGGTTTCTGAATCTTGGTTTAAAGTGCTGATTAACCAAAGTTTCTAATGTTAAGCTGAACTTTGTTGTGCTGTAAACGATATCAGCATATGGTTTTCACTTTTCAGTGTAGGACCATGTAAAGCCTAGATACTTTTGTATAAAGCTGCAATTATAACATTGGTTGTTAAATAATGTCATCTTTCAAAAGTGCGTTCGTGTAAAAGGTTTCTAAGCCCTTTTTTTTTGTTCACAAATTTGTGCGTGTTTGTAGAAGTTATGCCTCCGCTTTTTATAACCATAACACGGCAGAATAATCATGCAGATGGTTTCCTGTTCCACCATCATGGGCGGAGGTTCATTTGGTATGCAAATATTTATGTATTGAAGATTGGAACTGCCAAAATTTTGCCTGTTCTGCCTAGATCATGGGTATTCATGAAAGGTTTTGCCTAAATTGAAATCACGAAATTGTTGCCTTTAGTCACTCTAAAGAATCGATCTTATGTCAAAAATGTTAAGCATTGTGTTCATTCTTTGGCTCGTTAAGGTTGCCAGATGAATGTTGAAGCAATCATCATGAATAGTCGTCGTGCAAAGTACAAGCTATTTCAATCCTCACACACACACACCCACGGATATATATATAAGGTTTTTTTTTTTCTTTTTCTTATTTTGGTTTTTGTCTTTTAAGTGTCAAATTAAATAATGGGTTTCGGTCCCTCAATTTTTTTTTTAAATTTAAAATATTGGTCTCTATAATCCCATAAAAATTTAGATCATTTTGCCCCTTGAGAGATCAAAATCAAAATGAGAGTAAATTAAGAAAATAAAAAATTATATTAACCTTCTATATATATATGAGATTGAGATGAATTGCGTTGTTTCAGCCGGTAGGGTGGTTGCAATCTCACCAAAGGCCAGATTCATGCATTTGCATTGGCAACCAAAGCGATAAGCCTAATTTTCTGTTCATACTATGAATGAGGTTAATTTACTGGCGTGCAACTTCAAATCGATTAAGTCGAAACTTTGCTGTAAGATCTTTAATGGGCAATTTTTTTTTTTTTGGTGTAGTCTCAAAATTCAGGCTAAATATTCAAAATTTCAAATTAATAAAGTTTTCATAGTAATGTTCTCACTAAAAATTAAAATTTGGTGACAATTAAAGTTATTATTAAGTTGGCCTGATATCAGACTGAGACTATTTTCCATTTTGTTTTTTGGGAGATGAAAAGACTAATTTGACATTTATTTATTTATATGACTTCACTGGTTCTATCTCTCTATTGCAAATCCAAGCAATAGAATGCAATGTAAGGAAAGATAAACACATGATTTAAATGGTGTAAATATATCTTTTCCATCATACGTATTCATATATGTGAATTTATTATGAAAATAAAAGAAACATAAGATACTAGCATTCAATAACAGGAAAAAAAATTAGAGAAGAGGAGTAGAAAATTGGATGTAAGAGAAATGAGAGATGATGAGCCTTTTTCGTTTTCCTGATTTAAATGTTGTAAACATACCCAAAACAGTTTTTTTGGTTTTGATGAAAAATTAAATAAAAATAAAAATAAAAATGTGGTTTTTGTTGTGTGTTCTGAAAAACAAAATAATTAAAATTTGTTTTGGGAAAAAATAGAACATCTTCTAAAGACTATAAAAGTGAAATTATGGAACTTTATATGGATAACCACACAAATATTATCTTCATAACATAACAGATGAAAAAAAACAAAAGCAAAAAGAAAATCTCCAAACCCTAATTAAATTATTTCCTCCGCTTGGGTTTCTCACTTCCCAGAGAGTACACTAATAACTGCAAACGCAAAACCATGAAGTCTAACAACAACAAGGAGGCGCGAACCCTCGGTAACACAACTTTTAAAAGATCAAGAGGCCATTATTAATTATGGAAACTGAAAGAACGCATAGTGCAGGCCCAAAAGAATTGGTATCTTTCTTATTTAGCAGAATAATGGTCCATTACAAGTTGTAACCACAAAGGTCCTCCTATTTATCTTCGGTGCAAGACAACCACACCGAATTGAAACTAAAACTAAACCTGAATGGGCCCTTGGCCCAATAACTAAAATACATTAGTATGTTAACACCCCCCCTCAAGTTGGAGGGCGAAAAATATCTACAGCTCCCAACTTGAACAACATTGTCCTCAAGGTCTCTGCCTTAACAGACTTAGTGAGTAGGTCAGCCTCTTGTTTAGAAGAACGAACATGCATTAGATTGATCAGCCCTTGCTGGACTTTCTCTCGCACGAAGTGACAGTCGATTTCTATGTGTTTCGTGCGCTCATGAAATACAGGATTCGCTGCTATGTGCATGGCCGCCTTGCTGTCACAATGAACATCAACTGGCTTTAATTGATTGATGTTCAAGTCTTTAAGTAAACCGACCGTCCACACTATCTCTGAAACTGCAGATCCCAATGCCCTATACTCAGCCTCTGCAGAAGAACGTGACACTGTAGCTTGTTTCTTTGTTTTCCACATGATCAGTGAACCTCCCAGCTTCAACAGATATCCTGTCACAGACCGCCTAGTAGTTGGGCAAGCTCCCCAATCTGCATCACAGAAACATGTCAGGTTTAAATTCCCTTCAGTGCTCAACAAAATCCCTAGTCCAGGTGTCCCTTTTAAATATCTTACTACACCCACTGCAGCAGCCATATGTGACTTTGTTGGTGTGTGCATAAACTGACTTAGTGCCTGCACAGAAAAGGAAATGTCAGGACGGGTTGTTGTGAGATATATTAAACGTCCCACCAAACGTCTATAACGTTCTGGGTCTCTCAAAAGGTCCGCCCTCTTATCTTTCCTTTCATCATAGGCTCTCAACCTTAAATTCTGTGCCATAGGAAGAGAGAGTGGTTTACAACCACTCAAACCAGCATCTGAAAGAAGGTCTAATAAGTATTTCTTTGAGTTAAGACAAGTCCTTTCTTAGATCTAGCGATTTCAATTCCTAAGAAATATTTCATAACACCTAAATCTTTGATCTTAAATTGATTATGCAGAAACAATTTCAATTCCTTTATACCTGCTTCCGAACTACCTGTTATGAGCAGATCATCCACATAAACTAAGACTATCACAAAACCACTATCCAATTTTCTAGTGAACATGGAGTAATCATGCTTACTTTGATAATATCCAGCACTGATTAATGCAGCAGTCAGCTTACTATTCCATTGCCTAGAGGCTTGCTTAAGCCCATATAGAGATTTTCGCAATCTACAAACCATGTTCTTCCCTTTGTTTTCAAAACCTTGAGGTAAAGACATATATACCTCTTCTTTCAAGTCCCCTTGCAGAAAGGCATTATTAACATCCATTTGATAAATGTTCCAGTTATTCATTGCAGCAACTTTCAAAATAATTCTAACAGTGACCATTTTAACTACAGGAGAAAAGGTTTCATGGTAGTCTATTCCTTCCTTTTGTGTGTATCCTTTAGCTACAAGTCTAGCTTTATACTTTTCTATACTACCATCAGCTCGATACTTAATTTTGAACACCCATTTACAACCAATGGGCTTCTTATCTTTAGGAAGTTTCACAACATCCCAAGTTTTGTTGTTTTCAAGAGCTGTAATTTCAGCTTTCATGGCATCCACCCAAACAGAGTATTTAACAGCTTCAGAATATGATTGTGGCTCAGAAACAGAATCAATAGAACAAAGAAAGCACATGAAGTTAGGAGAAATATTACCATAATCAAGATAACTCTGCAAGGGATACTTGCATTTTTGTTTACTGTCACCAGATAAGCCGTGATCAGACGCAACCAAGTTACACATGTAATCCTTTGCCCAAATGGGTGCCCTCCGCTCTCTAGATGGTCTTGATTCAGAGGGCTCAATAATCTGTGTCTCTTGTTGATCCACTGGAGGCATCTCGTTTAACCCACCATCCTCCGGTTGCACTTCAACAGAGGAATCTGATATGGGCAGATCTGTTCTTTCAACAAAATCAAAACAAGGAAGAGGATCATCAATATAAAATACACCTCTCAAGTGCTGACTTTGTCCTCCATGATCCTTGGCTATACTATCACGATAGGGAAACTTATTTTCCATAAAGGTTACATGTCTGGAAGTGAATACTCTCTTTTCAGTAAAATCATATAATATGTAACCCTTTTGGTTGTGGGGATATCCCAAAAATATGCATGGAATAGATCGAGATTTTAATTTGTCTGTGACATTTAAATTTGTGGCAAAAGCCAAAGACCCAAACACACGCAGCATCTCATAGTTAGGGGATTCACTATAAATGATTTCATAAGGAGTTTTATACCCTAAAACTCTTGAAGGAACCCTATTAACCAGGAACGTTGCCATTTGAACACACTCACCCCAAAATTTAATAGGCACTTGGGACTGTATCATTAAGCTTCTTGAGATTTGCATTAAAGTCCTATGTTTCCTTTCTACTATCCCATTTTGTTCAGGTGTATAGGGACAACTTGTTTCATGAATGATTCCCTTCTCCTCAAGGTAATGTTTCAAGTCGTGATTTACAAATTCTGTACCATTATCACTCCTTATTCTTTTTACATTAACAGAGAACTGATTCTGCACATAAGCAATAAAATTCTTGATGTGATTACCAGTTTCTATTTTACTTTTCATAAGAAAGGTCCAAGTGGCCCTAGAAAAATCATCTACTATAGTGAGAAAATAATGATGCCCTTGGTGTGTAGGTGTTTTATAAGGTCCCCACACATCCATATGTAACAACTCAAAACAGAATTTAGATTTAATGCAGCTTGGGGAAAAGGGAAGCTTAGTTTGTTTAGATTGAGCACAAATTTCACAAGCTTCATCCATTGATATATTCTTGTCATGTACAACATTCAAATGCCTCATTACAGATAAAGGAGCATGTCCTAGTCTCCTATGTATCAACCAAATATCAGTAGAATTACATGACTTATTCCTATTACTAATTGTGTTAACTGCATTATATTTCTGATCACAATTCAAGAGATACAGACCACAAAACAAACTACCAGTCGCCTTCTTCTTCCCATCCTGAAGGCCCTGCATAAAACAGTAGTTAGGAAGAAAACAAACCAAGCAGTTCAATTCCCTAGTTATACGTGGTACAGATATCAAGTTGAACTGCAATTGTGGAGCATATAAAACGTTCTCCAGATAAAAATCATTAGTGAATTTTATTCCTCCTATGTGAGTAGCCACAACTTTTTCTCCATTTGGTATTTTTATTGTTTTAGTCGGTCCTGTATAATCAGTATAATGGTCCAAAAGTTTTAAATCACTCACTAAGTGGGTAGTTGCACCAGAGTCAATCACCCATCTAACTATCATATTCAAGCAAGAAGTTGATTCTGCCAAACCTGTACCAGTCAAGGCATGTATGGCAGTGTCTGCATCTTTCCTTAGCAGCTCCAGAAGACGCTCGTACTGCTCTGGCGTGAGTGAGGTTGTCACTGTATTGGCCGAATGAGCACTGGAATCTTTTTCCACTTGTACTTGATTGGCACTATCAGCTCTTGCTGCTCTGCTTTTATTTCCTTTAAAATCCGGTGGATAACCAATAATTTGGTAACAATGATCTTTCACATGCCCCTTTTTATGGCAATGTGAGCATTCCAAATTTGAATTTCCTCTTCCCCTTCCTCTTCCTCTGCCATATCCTCTGCCTTGCACGATCATGGCAATACCTTCTGTTGGGCTTTCGATATTTGAGTTGGAGATTGATCTCTGAGCCTCAACCTCACATATCATTGCGTATGCCTGGTTCACCGAGGGAAGTGGACTCATCAACAGGATTTGGCTCCGTGCTTGACTATAGGTTTCGGTAAGACCCATCAAAAACTGGAGAAGTTTCTGTTGTTGAATCACTTCCCCATAAATCCTAGACGTCTCACATTTACAAGATGGAATCGGGACCAGAGAGGATTGCTCCTCCCAGAGTTCTTTCAGGCGTGTAAAATAACTGGAAACGGAAAGGGAATTCTGACGAAGGGAAGATATCTCTCGGTGTAGGAAGAAAATTCTCGAACCTGTTGCTTTGTCGAAGCGTTCTTGTAGGTCCAACCATACTAACCGAGCATCTTGAAAGAAAACAGCACCGTTCGCGAGCTCCTTTGAGATCGAATTCAGGATCCACGATAACACCACACGCATTACAGCGCTCCCACTGATCCTTCAGGCTGTCTTCTTGCATCTCTTTCGTGCAAGATCCATCAACGAAACCCAATTTGTGTTTCCCCCGCAGGGCTATTCTCATGGCTCGACTCCAGACGTTATAATTCTCGGCGCCGATGAGAATTTGTGAGATGATGGTTGCGCCTTGTGTATCCGAAGGATGGAGGTATAGCGGATGGTTGAAATTGAGATTCCCACCAGCAGAATCGTCCGGTTTCCTTGAATCTCCCATGGTGGATAACTGCGATCTGCTCTCCTGGCTTTCGACACGGTGTAATCAATGAATTAGGGCTTGAACATGAAGACCCCCTTCATGCGCCGCATCAACCGACGATGATGATAGACGAAACGACGTCGTCTTCTTGAAATGGCAATGGACCTTCAAGAAACCAGCTCTGGTACCATGAAAGAATGCATAGTGCAGGCCCAAAAGAATTGGTATCTTTCTTATTTAGCAGAATAATGGTCCATTACAAGTTGTAACCACAAAGGTCCTCCTATTTATCTTCGGTGCAAGACAACCACACCGAATTGAAACTAAAACTAAACCTGAATGGGCCCTTGGCCCAATAACTAAAATACATTAGTATGTTAACAGAAACGAATTAATCTACGATATACATACAATGGGTGCATCAAAATTTAGAGTCTTCTGCGGAAAGATAAAACTTGTTTGCCCAACATCATCTCTTCCTCTGAAAATCAGAATCAGATTTTCTTGACTCTCGTCATTGACAATAAAAAACAAAAAGTACTGTACGCTGAAGCAGGGAAGGACTTCGTTGATGTTCTACTAAGCTTTTTGAGATTACCCTTAGGAACTGTCTCAAGACTTGTGAGGATTCCACTGCACAGCCTTGCAGATTCAACTGTATAACCTCCCTGCGTCGAAGTGTGGAACAACTGGACCCAAAGTATTTTTCTGCGGGTGGGGATAAGCACATGTTGCTGCATCCCAGAAACCCAATGGATGATTATTACAGAACTACTGGTTATCTTCACTCTGACAACACACCCATCTCAAAGGGCATTAAGTGCTTTAAGGGCTATGTTCGCGAAGTGATTTGTTATATTGTGTCTGATGATTTAAGAGTGATGCCTATTGAAGTCGGTGCAACCTTCTGGATTCTACGAAATTTCGGAGTTCACTTTGTTACCGAGAGATTGACGGTTAGAATCACCCAGAAAGAGGTAAGTATATTATAGCGTATGATGATGATGGGTTCTGGTATGTGTATGCATATACATATATATATAGTGATTTCAGTTATTACACCTTTATATATGCACTGTTTTGAAGGTAATGGATCTTTTCAAGTTCTCCTTATGGTCAAAGACACCATTCACAGACTTATTCTTGCGCAAGAAACTCCACATTCAGAACTGTGGAACCCAAGTAGTGTCCAAGGTAAAGATCAATGAAGTTCAAGGCAAGGTGGGCAAAAGGATGAAGTTAAAGATAGTGATATCAAAATCTGAGAGCAAAGTACCGTTTGCTCAGGCAGATGAGGATTTCACTGTTCAGCTTTTGAGTTTCTTGACTATACCAGTGGCTGCTGTTGAACATCTTGAACAAGGCGACTCTGGTTTGGGCTGCATTGACAACTTGTATAAGAGCTGCACTAATTTGGATGTACCATATATTCTAAAGGACAACCTCCTCAACCCTCTTACTGCACGAAGTAAAGTCAAAAACCAGCTGTTACCAATTTATGAATTTGGAAGTTCTTTATGGAATAGGTGAATATATGTTAGGTGGGGAACTAAGTTCATGGTGAAAGATGATTTGTCCGTAGAACCATTTTCATGTCCTGCTGCTTTGTCATTTCTGGTTGAATCCAAAGTTGCTGAGCCAGACTTGGAAGTAGGCATTGGGGTTAATGAGGTGCAGCATACTTCTAAGCTTAATTAATTGATTTCTTCTCAATATAATTAATGGGTTTGATCATACCATAAACCAGTACTATTTAATACTATTTGTTTGTTTCAATATTAACGCAGGTGTTTGAAATCCTAAAGGCTGCTGTGTTATCCACGTCCGCTCTTACGATTGGGTTGAGGCCGTTGCTTACCGTTGCTAAACAAGAAAAGTGATGTTATTACCGTTAATTAAAGCGGAGAATAGTGATGTTATTACTACAAAGTGTTAAATTTGAAAGTTCATGAGTTTAATTGCTGTTGTTCTAAAAGCTATAGGGATAAACCGATCTAATGGAGGAAAGAAAGAAAGGAGTACTTCATAAGGACAAATTTCAAATTTTAGTAGAAAGTGTTCGGAGTTTTCCTATTTTCTAGTTTTTAAATTATAGGGTGGCTAATTGTGAAAGAAAATGTCAATAAATTTATGTATGATTGATTTGATAAATAAACTCTAACAAGAGATCAGACATTATTCATGAGTCATATGGTTTCTTATTCATGACTAAATTTCTTAGGTTTCATGGAAGCATCTACATGTGTTTTAATTAATTAATAATTAAAAGAACAATATTTAATCACTAATATAATCCTGATGACTAAATTCTTAGGTTTCATGGAGTATTTATGATTATAACATGCTTTTTTAATTCACTATTACTGTGTTAAAAAGTAATTATATTTTTCTTAATATTATTATATGCTATTCTTTATTATATTATCCTAAAATTTCAAACTAATTATAATATCTTAATTCAAATTTTAATTATTACTAACAAACTTTTACCCCTTAATAAAAATTTCTGGTTCCGTTCCATATGGCCGCATCAAATTTGCTCTCTATATGAGATAGTCCTATTTTCCCCAAAAATCAATTGAAAAATTTTAAGTTATCCGTACTCATGATTACGATGAATTTTTTGAATCGAAATGCTGCAAGAATGAGATATATAATCCATTAATGTGGACAGAAGTAAAGAAAATTAAAAAATATAAATATAAATAGAAGAAGGAGTATTGTTCATTCCATGGCCATTAAATCCGAGAAAATCATTTTCATTGAAATTTTACACACACACACAACACACGTAAATCCATGCGTATGCATCTTATTTTTCCTATCAAATATTTCAATATCCCTTTATATAAGTAAACAGTGCAATTTGCAATTCACGTTTGGTAGTATAATGTGGAGAAACGTAATTTTCGTATGAAAATAAAGGGCTTACCAAATAAAGAGAAGACTAGTACTCCCTCCATCCCTTTTTATAAATATCATTAGAACTCATCACGTAGATTAAAATATTAATTAAAATTGGTTAAAGATAATAAATATGTAGAAATTAGAAGTTCTTTCTCTAACATGCCCTTATTTATGGGAGGAGAGAGTATAAGAAAGAGAATAAGAAAATTATTATAATAAGAGAATTATAAAAAAGAGATAATAAATATACTAAGTATTAAAATAAATAATTAATGAGTGTAAAATGGGGAATTCGCCTAAAAAATTTAAGACAACTTGCACAAATTACTTATATTTAGAGATAACAAAAAGATGATAATTGTTGCTTATAAAAAGAGATGGAGAAGTATAATGGAAAGCTATAATTTGGTTTTGGATTTGAAAAAAGTGAGGCATCAAAAGAAATTACAGTTATGCCAATACAAATTGGGATTAACGCGCGTCTCAAGCGATGCTCTCGGGAAAAACGACTTCTCACATTTCCTCTTCTCAGGAGGAAGACGATCTGCTAGCTTGAAGTTATAAGAAGGTTAAGAATATGAAGAATGGTCACGCAGAGAACCTGTATCAAGTCACAGGAATTTGCTACCGGTGGACCTTCCTTTGCGGATAAGTTGAAAGGCATTGATAGTCAAGGTGCAGATAAGGAAAACGACATAGAGAATGATTCTGACACATTTGAATATGTCCCTTGAGCACGAAAACGAACCTCTAGTTAAAACAAAAGAAAATCCGGATAGGAACTTTCCAACATTCTGTTTTTCCAGAAGGATGAAAAAGAGATTATACAGATCATGGAAGAAGGCACTCATTGTGAAGTTGTTGGATAGAAGTATTGGATACAAAGCTTACGAGGCTTCAAGCCCTCGGGGCAAAACGAGGGGTGATTAACATTATTAATATTGGATATGGTTTCTTTGTTGTCAAGTTATCCAACAAGGAGGATTAGTTCAATGTGCTAACAGGAGGACCTTGGATGATTTATGATCACTATCTCATCGTGAGACCTTAGGACCCTCAATTCAAACCGGCAAAGGCAACCATCGACAAAGTTGCGGTTTGGGTCAGGCTACCTAGAGTATCTTTGGAATACTATAATCAGGAGGCTTTAACCATTATTGGAAACAAAATAGGAGAGACGATAAGGATTGATATGAATATGTCCTGCCAGTTAAGGGGTCACTATGCTCGAATTTGTGTGTTGGTGGATTTGGGGAAACAACTTATGGCTGGCTTTCATCTTGATGGCAAGGATTATTATCTTGAATATGAGGGGCTTCACATGCTCTGCATTAATTGTGGTATCTATGGCCATAGAGGGGAGGCTTGTCCAGGAAGAAGAAATGCTACTGAGTCAACAAGAAAATCAGAGAATAATGGAGGAAAAGAAACAAACTAGGAAGAAAGAATGCAGGTTAATCCTAACGTTAGCCACGACATTTGGCGAGTGGTATAGAAGACACGCCGGCAACAAAAACGCAAAGATTTGATGCCGGAGGGAGCCAGGCCGGAAAACAAGGGTTCAAGGTTTGGGATCCTTGTTGACATGGAAGGGTAGGAAAATGATGGGGAAATGGCCGTTATTCTTTACACGGTTCCCATACAAGAGGAGAAGCAAAATGTACCTCGTTAGCAGAGCACTGCACCATCACACCTATGCACGACACCTCTACAAACGCACAAAGAAAAAACGAGGAATGTAGCAAAAAGGCCACAAGAAAGCAGTACAGGTACTCTTGCTATGGTCCCGAGTAAAAAAGCAGAGGAACTACGGGAGGAGATATGTCACACCTTAAGTTTATACCAATTAACTTGCCTTGCAGAAGCATTTTGTATCACTTTTGAAGACTACAAGTTATGAAAAATCAAGTTTGAAAATTTTCTTTTCCGGATTACTATTTATTGTAACCCTAAAATACAGCAAACTTTGAAAATTCATAACTAATTATAGAAAAATTGAAATTGAGTGATTTTGAGTTCTATAGAAAGCTCTTTGGATAAAATTTTGAGGAAAAATAGTTTCTAGATTGATTGCCTTGAAATTCTAGCACAGTTTTCTTTGAAAAATTTACTATTCATTTGGTTATTTTTGGATTTTTACCTTATCTTTGCCTAAATTTGGAAAGGCATAACTTTCTGCTCGATTATCAGAATCAGGCAAACTACCTCTCATTTTAAAGAGAAAAATCAGATCTCTTTGCTCACCAAATTTTATAACCTAGCTCACTCGTTTACTCAAATAGTCATTAGTCAAACTTTGGTCCATTTTAGTTGACCTTTTGCCCTCTTGAAAGGGTAACTTAACTTAATTGATCATTTGCCATCATAGCATACTCTCAGTAGCTATACTAGCTATTTCTAACATGCTTGGACTATTCTAATCATGCTTGTATACTTCTAACCTTAATCATAGTATTGGAAACTTAAAACATGCTTATCATTACATTCTTCCAAACTAGAAAGGTTCAAAGCCATATAAAGTTACTATGGCTTACTACCTCTTCAAGTAAGAGCTAACTCCCTTCCCTTGCCCTTGGATGTTGAAGGCTAGGGTTGTTTAAATATTGGGGTAAAATTCTTGGAGAATCTTAGTAGCAATTGCATACATTATCAAGGTCACACAATACATTGTAAATCAAGCTACATGCATGCATATTTTAACTTTATGTTCATGCTATGGCAAGGACATATCATCATTAACATTCATGGCACTCAACATAGCATAAGCTGAGGCATAAATTGCATGGAGGCAACATCATATAACATAACATTCTCATCCACCTCAGAGCATAACAAGTTAGCAAAACAAATTCCTGTAACTTTTATATCAGGTATTTGTTAAAACCTTAACTAAATACTTAAGTACCTGAGCATTTATTCTATTGATATTTTTGTTTGTTGATTTAGGTATCTTTTCAAGAATTTTATAATCCCCAGTGGCCTTGATGGCAAGTTCAAGATTATCAGCCCTCACATTTTTGCTGGCCATGGACATGATATGAGAAGAAAGACTTATCCAGAGACTTGGTGGATATCTTCCTTTCTAGGGCAGTAAAGACTAAGACTTTGTTTTTGACGCCTTACTGTCAAGGGTACGTAATATACTGAACTTTCTTAAATTCTTTTATTTTCAAATATTTTGTAATTATTCTAATTGTCTTTCTTATACTTAGGGGACACTGGATGCTGATTATGGTCAATCCCATAAAACCAAGAATTTGGTATTTTGATTCTCTTCATAGGGATCCAACCAATTGACCATTTATAGTTTCATTGTTCAATAAGTAACATTTATATCTATTATTTAAATTTAATTTAATTTCTTGCTTCAATCTAATTTTGACAATCATTAATATTCAATTTAATTGTCTTCTCAGGGTTTTGTGGCTATACTGCACAAATCAAGCCTTACCCTACCACAGGTAAAAAACAACCAATTTGACGATACCTTCCCATGGAAGAAAGTGAAGGTATTCATTACTATTATTTACTATTATACTAAATATAGTTTATTTATATGATTGACTAATATTATTTCCTTTTCCATTCTTTATAGTGCCCATGTTAGCCTAAAAAAGCTCTGATTGTGGGTATTGCGTGATGAAATTCATGAAGGAGATAATTATGCACAATGCTGACATAGTCCCTATGCAGGTAATATGCATTTGTTAAAGTTCAATTTATATATTTAAGAATTGTACTTATTGTAGCTTTACATTTATATCTAACTTCAATATAATTTGTAGTTGCATATAGTACTTTGTTGACACATATTGCACAGCGTATTCATTCGCTCAGATGGAAGAAATCATTGAAGAGTTGACAATGGCCTTATACCATCAGTGGGCACAAAATAGATAGGGAAGTAGAAGACATGTATAGCTTTGGTTTTAATTTGGTTTTGGTTCATTTTTTGCTGTTGTTGTTTTTGACATTGAGCAACTTTGGCAATTGGCCAATTTTGGTTTTGCTTCACCTTTTGCTTTTGCCTTTTGTATTTTCTAGAATTTTTACTTGCCTTAAACACAAGTTCTTTTAATATGACAGTTGGTTTCCTATTAATTAAGATGTATATAATGTAAATTTCCACCTCATACGTGTGTGGTTACATTCATGTGGCTGAATTATTGGTTTGAATGCTAGCCTGGTTCTATTGAATAATGCTGTTTTGTATGATGTTTCATAATTGTAGGGGGGCTACTAGCAAAGCAGAACCCATATTTAAAAAAAAATTTCATAATACTTGACAGTTATTACGTAAAACTGTCAAGTATTATAACAATACTTGACGGTTTTAGTAGTAGCCGTCAAGTATTACACTAATACTTGACGGTTTTAATGGTAACAGTCAAGTATTGTTTACAACTATTGGAAAATACTTGACGGTTTTAAGAACCGTCAAGTATTGTTCTAGAATACTTGACCGTTTCTAAGTAAAACTGTCAGGTATTGTTCCTCAAAACTTGACGGTTTTAATGGTAACTGTCAAGTATTGAGGAGCAATACTTAACAGTTTTTCTTAAAAACGGTCAAGTGTTCAAGTAATACTTGACGGTTCTTTATTTAAAACTATTAAATATTATCAAAATATTTAACGGTTAATAATTATCAAATATCTGTCATCGAAATATATGACGCAGGTATACTTGACGGTTTTTAATTGTCAAATATGACCCAAATAACCATCGAGTATTTCTCATTCTGTAGTAGTGCTGAAAGCTGCCCTAATGTCATCCTCAGCTTTGAGAATTGGTTTGAGTTTGTTCCTCTTATAGTCTCTAAGAGAATAGAGAAGTGAAGAAAGTGATTACTAGATGAGGCAACAATAACAATAGAAATATTTGGATTTGAAGTAGTGACGAATCAACAATGATGATATATATAGATACGCACACATCTTTGTGTAAAGAACTTTATCCTCATTTTTGGTACCTTTCGTTCTCTAATTGTGAGATAAACCCTAGTGGATATTTTGCCTTTGAATTACTTTAAGGAGCATATAAAATATATTACCACCTTGGTCCCAATTATAAGATTTCATTGTAGTCTACAAATGAGGTTTTATAATTAAGACCGGAAGTAGTTACTTGGAAATGATAACTCACGATGATGGATGAATCACATAATACTTTATGACATTGAAAATTTGAACAATTTGGGGGGGGGGAAAATTCATGGTGCTGAATATACCTTAAATAAAAGCACCCCACTTATGGAAAAAAAATCATTCTATAGATAATATTGGTTGGGTTGAAAAATATTTAGTGGATATTTTAGCATTACATATTTAGTGTCAAAGTTACCACTAAAATTTGTTATGTTGATAGTTTTCATTGAATTTAGTTTGGAATATTTTTTTCCTAACATATTGTATGCAAAATATGATAGGAATATATAGGAGCATCTTTGACCATCATTACATTTACATGCTTATATTGGTTTCTCTTAAATTAATAATTTTATGTTTTAGAAGACAAAACTATTGACCTAACGCGCATATTTATTTTTGTAAAGTGCAGAATTAATTATCTATTTATGTACTGCAAATCCAAATGAGCACTAATACTTGTTAAGTTTTTTTCCCCCATAGTTTCCTTGTCCATTAAATTATATGGTCACTACTCACTACCATCAGTTCGGTCCCTATTTTAAGTCGTTTTTATAAGAAAGTTTTTGTCCTAAGGAGTTATTAAGAATATATTTTAATTTTAGCCATATAGATTGGAAAGAGAAAAAGAATAGACATGATAAAGATTTGTATATGTATGGAGATTTTTTTTAATAAAAATAAACTTAAACACTTTTATGCTTTTATCAATTACAATGATTTAACGACTTAATTGTCATTCATTGATTCATAAGAATTAGTTTGAAGTAAGTTATAATAGGGATGGTAGTTGTACTAAAAACAATAACCACGTGGTGTGTTTTTTCAAGTACATATATTTTTATTGGAAGTAATTTTGTATAAGATATTATTAATTACTAAATGTTGGTACTTATCTTTACGGAGACTCAAATTCTAATTTGTCATGTTGTAAGGCTACTAATCTTTTCGCTAGACCATAAAACTAGAAGATTTGACAAATTTGCAAGAGCTTGTGTGGCATCATGTAAAAATCTCAAAAGTCACTTGGGACAAAAGAAACTAATTGGATAAAATAAATGATGTTCGGGCCTTGGCATGGTTTTGGATTTGGAGATGATTGACCTTTTCCGCCTTAACGCTACTCTAAAATTGAAGCAACTATTTATTTTAGTTTTTCCATTGCTTTTTCATGTTTTAATATTCTGAAACTAGCTTTTTCCATGTATTATTTAAATAAATTTTGGTTAAATCGAATTTTTATAAAAGTTTACTTAAATATAAATCATATTATACTAATTAACTTTTAACTTCATTTTAATTTATAAAAATCAGTTTAGATGGAAGTCACTTTTGTTTTACTAGTACTAATTAATTAAGTTAAAAATTGCAATATGCAATGCAGGATCAGGAAGCTTCATTATAAATTATGATTCCCGCCATTACATTATTTAGTTACCGCGCTTTTAACACGTGTTGAATTACATAGCATCAGGTTAATCTAACGGATCCTATATTAATTTATACCACCATCTCTCTCTGGGCTTTGCTCCTTTGAAAGCAAGCCAGGAAAAAAAAAAAAAAAAAAAACATACAGTTGCTGGAAGCTCAGGTACGTTAGATGCCAACTTTCTGGGATCGAAGTGGAAAAGAAGATATGTACGTTGTGCATTATTTGATCTTAGTTCTGTGACTGTCTTTTGATGAAACTATTGGGGTTGATCTTGGAGGTTTTAGTCGAAACATATTAGGCTAATATGGTTTATATACTGTTGCTGACTTGCTGTTGACATCTGGAGGAGGAACTCGTTATTGGTCCTGAGTCGAATTATCCTTACAGCTTTTTTGAAGCGATAAAATATATTGTTTGTGTTCACCAAAAAAAACAAAAAAAAGGAAGTCTTTTGCAGAAAGGTCCACCGTTTTGGTTTAGCTTTTTATGATCATGGCTTCGTCATCATGGGAAAAATTGGAGATTTCATTGACTCTGTTCTTAGACAAAGATAAAAGTAAGGCTCTATATGCTGAAGCAGAGAATGACTTTGTCAATGTCTTATTGAGCTTCTTAACATTGCCCCTGGGAACTATTTCTGGACTTGTTGGTAAAGAATCTACTTTACTGCCTTGCACGTTTAGCTGCATTTCCTCACTGCGTCAGAGTGTGGAAAATCTGGACCTAAGACACTTTACTTCTGATGGGTATAAAGGAAAGCTGCTGAATCCAATCAACCCAAGTGTAGCAAAATTTAAAAATCTGCTATATAACTTCGATGATCCCCAAATGTCAAATTGCTGTGTTCGGTATCTTCGCAAGCCCGCATGTTTTGTTGTCTGTGATGATCCAAGAGTGATGCCTAGTGATCTGAACACAACCTTATGGATACTACGTTTTCTTGGAATTGAATATGCTCCAGAGAAATTGACTGTGCATGTGACTGAGAAAGTGGTGAACGTACTGTAGTATTACAGAGTAAATCATACTCATGTGCTTTTAAATATTGTGAAAAATTATCCGAACTCTTTTGACACTTGAAATGCTTCATGCTTTGTTTGTGAAGGTGTTGGATCTCCTGAAGTTCTCTTTATGGTCTAAAACACCATTGACAGATTCATTCCTGCACAAAAAGCTCCAAATTCAGAACTGTAAAACACCATTGAATAGCGGTTTTGTTTAGGATGTTGGTTTGA